>NC_057801.1:474035860-474318788 GCF_018294505.1 Triticum aestivum
CGTTAAGTATTTTTTAACCAGCTCCTCAGTGGGGCCCCCCTCCCTCTTTGCCGTCCGCTAGCAGACGGCAAAGATTCTTTGCCGTCTGCTAGCGGACGGCAAAGATTCTTTGCCGTCTGCTAGCGGACGGCAAAGAACAGACTGATGGCAAAGGCTTTCTTTGCCATCAGCCAGTTCTTTGCCGTCTGCTTTCAGGTAGCTGATGGCAAAGAGATTCTTTGTCGTCCGCTAGCTGACGGCAAAGAGCTGGCAGATGGCAAAGTAGCTGATTCCAGTAGTGGTTGTCACAGGAACCGGTTCTTGTGATGAACTACTTTCCAATAAGGGAGCAAGTACAGTTACCTCATCAAGTTCTACTTTCCTCCCACTCACTTCTTTCGAGAGAAACTCCTTCTCTAGAAAGGATCCGAATTTAGCAACAAAAATCTTGCCCTCATATCTGTGACAGAAGGTGTACCCAATAGTCTCTTTTGGGTATCCTATGAAGACACATTTCTCCGACTTGGGTTCGAGCTTATCTGGTTGAAGTTTCTTCACATAAGCATCGCAGCCCCAGACTTTAAGAAACGACAACTTTGGTTTCTTGCCAAACCATAGTTCATAAGGCGTCGTCTCAACGGATTTTGATGGTGCCCTATTTAACGTTAATGCGGCCGTCTCTAAAGCATAACCCCAAAACGATAGCGGTAAATCAGTAAGAGACATCATAGATCGCACCATATCTTGTAAAGTACGGTTATGACGTTCGGACACACCATTTCATTGTGGTGTTCCGGGTGGCGTGAGTTGTGAAACTATTCCGCATTGCTTCAAATGTAAACCGAACTTGTAACTCAAATATTCTCCTCCACGATCAGATCGTAGAAATTTTATTTTCTTGTTACGATGATTTTCCACTTCACTCTGAAATTCTTTGAACTTTTCAAATGTTTCAGACTTGTGTTTCATCAAGTAGATATACCCATATCTTCTTAAATCATCTATGAAGGTGAGAAAATAATGATACCTGCCGCGAGCCTCAATATTCATTAGACCACATACATTAGTATGTATGATTTCCAACAAATCAGTTGCTCGCTCCATAGTTTCGGAGAATGGCATTTTAGTCATCTTGCCCATGAGGCACGGTTCGCAAGTACCAAGTGATTCATAATCAAGTGATTCCAGAAGTCCATCTGTATGGAGTTTCTTCATGCGCTTTACACCAATATGACCCAAACGGCAGTGCCACAAATAAGTTGCACTATCATTATCAATTCTGCATCTTTTGGCTTCAACATTATGAATATGTGTATCACTACTATCGAGATTTAATAAAAATAGACCACTCTTCAAGGGTGCATGACCATAAAAGATATTAATCATATAAATAGAACAACCATTATTCTCAGATTTAAATGAATAACCATCTCGCATCAAACAAGATCCAGATATAATGTTCATGCTCAACGCTGACACCAAATAACAATTATTTAGGTCTAAAACTAATCCCGATGGTAGATGTAGAGGTAGCGTGCCGACCGCGATCACATCGACTTTGGAACCATTTCCCACGTGCATCGTCACCTCGTCCTTAGCCAATCTTTGCTTAATCCGTAGTCCCTGTTTCGAGTTGCAAATATTAGCAACAGAACCAGTATCAAATACCCAGGTGCTACTGCGAGTATTAGTAAGGTACACATCAATAACATGTATATCACATGTACCTTTGTTCACTTTGCCATCCTTCTTATCCGCCAAATACTTGGGGCAATTCTGCTTCAAGTGTCCAGTCTGCTTGCAGTAGAAGCACTCAGTCTCAGGCTTAGGTCCAGACTTGGGTTTCTTCTCTTGAGCAGCAACTTGTTTGCTGTTCTTCTTGAAGTTCCCCTTCTTCTTCACTTTGCCCTTTTTCTTGAAACTGGTGGTCTTATTGACCATCAACACTTGATGCTCCTTCTTGATTTCTACCTCCACAGCTTTTAGCATTGCGAAGAGCTCGGGAATAGTCTTGTCCATCCCTTGCATATTATAGTTCATCACGAAGCTATTGTGGCTTGGTGGCAGTGATTGGAGAATTCTGTCAATGACACTATCATCAGGAAGATTAACTCCCAGTTGAATCAAGTGATTATTATACCCAGACATTTTGAGTATATGTTCACTAACAGAACTATTCTCCTCCATCTTACAGCTATAGAACTTATTGGAGACTTCATATCTCTCAATCCGGGCATTTGCATGAAATATTAACTTCAACTCCTGGAACATCTCATATGTTCCATGATGTTCAAAATGTTGTTGAAGACCCGGTTCCAAACCGTAAAGCATGGCACACTGAACTATCGAGTAGTCATCAGCTTTGCTCTGCCAGACGTTCTTAACGTCGTCAGTTGCATCTGCAGCAGGCCTGGCACCCAACGGTGCTTCCAAGACGTAATTCTTCTGTGCAGCAATGAGGATAATCCTCAAGTTACGGACCCAGTCCGTGTAATTGCTACCATCATCTTTCAACTTAGCTTTCTCAAGGAACGCATTAAAATTCAACCGAACAACGGCACGAGCCATCTATCTACAAGAAACATAGACAAGGAAAATACTATCAGGTACTAAGTTCATGATAAATTTAAGTTCAATTAATCATGTTACTAAAGAACTCCCATTTATAAAGACATCTCCCTAGTCATCTAAGTGATCACGTGATCCAAATCAACTAAACCATGTCCGATCATCACGTGAGATGGAGTGGTGAACATCACTATGTTGATCATATCTACTATATGATTCACGTTCGACATTTCAGTCTCCGTGTTCCGAGGCCATATCTGCATATGCTAGGCTCGTCAAGTTTAACCTGAGTATTCCGCGTGTGCAACTGTTTTGCACCCGTTGTATTTGAACGTAGAGCCTATCACACCCGATCATCACGTGGTGTCTCAGCACGAAGAACTTTCGCAACGGTGCATACTCAGGGAGAACACTTCTTGATAATTTAGTGAGAGATCATCTTAAAATGCTACCGTCAATCAAAGCAAGATAAGATGCATAAAGGATAAACATCACATGCAATCAATATAAGAGATATGATATGGCCATCATCATCTTGTGCTTGTGATCTCCATCTCTGAAGCACCGTCGTGATCACCATCATCACCGGCGCGACACCTCGATCTCCATCGTAGCATCGTTGTCGTTACGCCATCTATTGCTTCTACGACTATTGCTACCGCTTAGTGATAAAGTAAAGCAATTACAGGATGTTTGCATTTCATACAATAAAGCGACAACCATATGGCTCCTGCCAATTGTCGATAACTCGGTTACAAAACATGATCATCTCATACAATAAAATATAGCATCACGTCTTGACCATATCACATCACAACATGCCCTGCAAAAACAAGTTAGACGTCCTCTACTTTGTTGTTGCAAATTTTACGTGGCTGCTACGGGCTGAGCAAGAACCGTTCTTACCTACGCATCAAAACGACAACGATAGTTCGTCAAGTTAGTGCTATTTTAACCTTCGCAAGGACCGGGCGTAGCCACACTCGGTTCAACTAAAGTGAGAGAGACAGTCACCCGCCAGTCACCTTTAAGCAACGAGTGCTCGTAACGGTGAAACCAGTCTCGCGTAAGCGTACGCGTAATGTCGGTCCGGTCCGCTTCATCTCACAATACCGCTGAACCAAAGTATTACCTGCTGGTAAGCAGTATGACTTGTATCGCCCACAACTCACTTGTGTTCTACTCGTGCATATGACATCTACGCATAAAACCAGGCTCGGATGCCACTGTTGGGGAACGTAGTAATTTCAAAATTTTCCTACGCACACGCAAGATCGTGGTGATGCATAGCAACGAGAGGGGAGAGTTTTGTCCATGTACCCTCGTAAACCGAAAGCGGAAGCGTTAGAACAACGTGGTTGATGTAGTCGTAGGTCTTCACGGCCCGACCGATCAAGCACCGAAACTACGGCACCTCCGAGTTCTAACACACATTCAGCTTGATGACGATCCCCGGACTCCGATCCAGTAGAATGTCGAGGAAGAGTTCCGTCAGCACAACAGCATGGTGACGATCTTGATGTTTTACCGTCGCAGGGCTTCGCCTAAGCGCCGCTACAATATTATCGAGGACTTTGGTGGAGGGGGGCACCGCACACGGCTAAGAGATCAAGAGATCAATTGTTGTGTCTAGAGGTGCCCCCTGCTCCCGTATATAAAGGAGCCAAGGGGGAGGGGGCGGCCGGCCAAGGAGGGCGCGCCAAGGGGAAGTCCTACTCCCACCGGGAGTAGGACTCCCTTCTTTCCTAGTTGGAGTAGGAGAAGGGGGGAAGGAGGAGGGAGAGAGGAAGGAAAAGGGGGGGCGCCGCCCCCTCTCCTTGTCCTATTTGGACTAGGAGGGACGGGCGCGGCCCAGCCCTTGCCTCCTCTCTTCCTCTCCACTAGGGCCCATGAAGGCCCATTAAGCCTCCGGGGGGGTTTCGGTAACCTCCCGGTACTCCGGTAAAATCCCGATTTCACCCGAAACACTTCCAATATCCAAATATAGGCTTCCAATATATCAATATTCATGTCTCGACCATTTCGAGACTCCTCGTCATGTCCGTAATCTCATTCGGGACTCCGAACAAACTTCGGTACATCAAAAACTCATAAACTCATAATATAACTATCATCGAAACATTAAGCGTGCGGACCCTACGGGTTCGAGAACTATGTAGACATGACCTAGAACTGTTTCCGGTCAATAACCAATAGCGGAACCTGGATGCTCATATTGGCTCCTACATATTCTACGAAGATCTTTATCGGTCAAACCGCATAACAACATACGTTATTCCCTTTGTCATCGGTATGTTACTTGCCCGAGAATCGATCATCGGTATCTCAATACCTAGTTCAATCTCGTTACCGGCAAGTCTCTTTACTCATTACGTAATGCATCATTCCGTAACTAACTCATTAGCTACATTGCTTGCAAGGCTTAGTGATGTGCATTACCGAGAGGGCCCAGAGATACCTCTCCGGCAATCGGAGTGACAAAACCGAATCTCGAAATACGCCAACTCAACATGTACCTTTGGAGACACTTGTAGAGCTCTTTTATAATCACCCAGTTACGTTGTGACGTTTGGTAGCACACAAAGTGTACCTCCGGTAAACGGGAGTTGCATAATCTCATAGTTATTGGAACTTGTATAAGTCATGAAGAAAGCAATAGCAATATACTAAACGATCAAGTGCTAAACTAACGGAATGGGCCAGGTCAATCACATCATTCTCCTAATGATGTGATTCCGCTAATCAAATGACAACACATGTCTATGGTTCGGAAACCTAACCATCTTTGATTAATGAGCTAGTCAAGTAGAGGCATACTAGTGACATGAAGTTTGTCTATGTATTCACACATGTATCATGTTTCCGGTTAATACAATTCTAGCATGAATAATAAACATTTATCATGATATGAGGAAATAAATAATAACTTTATTATTGCTTCTAGGGCATATTTCCTTCACTAACAACATATAGCTCATTGAGCTAATGCTATTTCAAGATGAATATTTCAGGAAAGCTCAATGATTGGCATGGCATGGATGAGAAAAGTGGACCCCTCAAAATACTAAGGACAAAAGGACTGGCTCAAGCTCAAAGCTCAAGACTCTACATTTTATATTTTAGTGATCCAAGATCACATTGAGTCTATAGGAAAAGCCAATACTATCAAGGAGGGATGAGGTGTGGCTGAATGGCTTACTTGCTCAAAATGCTTAGTGATATGCTCCAAAGCCCTCAACTACTTTCTCACATCCACATATGACCTAAACCAAAAGTCAAACTCGGCCCCACCGATTCTTTCTATCCGGCGCCACCGAGTTCAGATGTCATAGCCACTGCCTCAAACCCTAGGCAAATCGGTCTCACCGATAGGCATCTCGGTCTCACCAAGATGGGATTGTAATCTCTCTGTTTCCCTTCATAATATTTCGGTACCACCAAGATGAGCGATCAGTCCCATCGAGATTGCAGTGTAAACTCTCTATTTCGTTTTCATAACATTTCGGTCTCACCGAAATGAGCGAATCGGTCCCACCGAGTTTACTTGACCAACTCTCCGGTTAGCTTATTACCAAAATCGGTCCTACCGAGTTTGTGTAATCGGTCTCACCGAGATTACGCTATGCCCTAACCCTAACCATATCGGTCCTACCGAGTTGCATGTCGGTCCCACCAGAAATCCTAACGGTCACTAGATTTGCTGAATCGGTCTGACCGAGTTTCTCAATTCGGTCCCACCGAGATTGGCAAGTTGTGTGTAACGGTTAGATTTTGTGTGGAGGCTATAAATACCCCTCCACCTCCTCTTCATTCGTGGAGAGAGCCAACAGAACGAACCTACACTTCCAACTTGCATTTTCTGAGAGAGAACCACCTACACTTGTGTTGAGGCCATGATATTCCATTCCTACCATATGAATCTTGATCTCTAGCCTTCCCCAAGTTGCTTTCCACTCAAATCCTCTTTCCACCAAATCCAAATCATGTGAGAGAGAGTTGAGTGTTGGGGAGACTATCATTTGAAGCACAAGAGCAAGGAGTTCATCATCAACACACCATTTGTTACTTATTGGAGAGTAGTGTCTCCTAGATTGGCTAGATGTCACTTGAGAGCCTCCGACAAGATTGTGGAGTTGAACCAAGGAGTTTGTAAGGGCAAGGAGATCGCCTACTTCGTGAAGATCTACCGCTAGTGAGGCAAGTCCTTCGTGGGCGACGACAATGGTGGGATAGACAAGGTTGCTTCTTTGTGGACACTTCGTGGGTGGAGCCCTCCGTGGACTCGCACAACTGTTACCCTTCGTGGGTTGAAGTCTCCATCAACGTGGATGTACGATAGCACCACCTATCGGAACCACGACAAAAACATCTGTGGCTCCAATTGCATTTGAATTCTCCAAACACTTCCCTTTACATTCTTGCAAGTTGCATGCTTTACTTTCCGCTGCTCATATACTCTTTGCATGCTTGCTCGAACTGTGTTAAGATTGCTTGAATTGTGCTAAGTTAGCTAAAATCTGCCAAAGACTAAAATTGGGAAAAGGATAAGTTTTTATTTGGTCATGTTGTCTAATGACCTCCCCTCTAGACATACTTTCGATCCTACAAGTGGTATTAGAGCCTTGGTCTCCATTTGCTTTGATTTCCATAGCTTTTGGTTGTCATAGCCTTGGTTTCACAACCTAGGAGAGTATGGCATCTAGCGAGGGAAACTATCACCGTAGAGGTCCTTACTTTGATGGTACTAATTTTGCTAGTTGGAAGCATAAGATGAAAATGCATATTCTTGGACATAACCCCGCCGTTTGGGCTATTGTGTGTATTGGCTTGCAAGGTAAATTCTTTGATGGGAGAGAGCCGAACCGTGAAGCTAGCGCGAAAGAGTTGAAGATGCTGCAGTACAAGGCTCAAGCTTGTGATATCCTCTTCAACGGATTGTGCCCCAAAGAATTCAACAAAATCAGCCGTCTTGAGAATGCAAAGGAAATTTGGGATACTTTGATTGATATGCACGTAGGTACCGACTCCGTCAAGGAATCCAAGTTGGATGTGCTTCAAAGTCAGCTTGACAAGTTCAAAATGAAGGATGGTGAAGGTGTCGCTGAAATGTACTATAGGCTTGCTCTTATCACAAATGAGATTGCCGGCTTAGGAAGTGAAGAGATGACCGAAAAATTCATCATCAGGAAGATCCTAAGAGCTTTGGATGGAAAATATGATACCGTGTGCACATTGATCCAAATGATGCCCAATTACAAAGATCTCAAGCCAATGGAAGTCATTGGAAGAATTGTTGCTCATGAGATGTCACTCAAGGATAAGGAGGAACTTCACAACAAGTCAAGTGGTGCTTACAAAGCCTCATGTGAAGCTCCCACATCATCAAGTGAGAAACAAACCTTCAATGAAGAATTGAGCCTAATGGTGAAGAACTTCAACAAGTTTTACAAGAGTAGAAGCAAAGAAAGAAGCTCCAAGTCAAGGTCCTACAATGACAAAAGATCTTCTAGTCGAGAGTTTAATTGCTACAATTGTGGAAGACCCGGACACTATTCCAATGAGTGTACGGCTCCCAACAAAAGAAGAGAAGAATCACCTAAGAGGAGAAGTTGAAGAGAAGAATCACCACCAAGAGAGAGGAGGAGTAGAGATGATCGTTATGAACGAAGAACATCCCAGAGAAGTAAGGATTCGGAAAGGAAGGACATGTCATCAAGGAGCTACACAAAACGAAGACATCAAGCTCATGTTGGTGAATGGGTATCCGGCTCCGACTCCGACAATCACTCCGAGAGAAGCTATCACTCCGACTCCGAATATACTCAAGATGAAGGTGGTGTCGGTCTAGCACTTGTGTCAACCAAGTCCTACGACATATTTGATTCACCAAATGAAGGACTTGGAAGATGCTTCATGGCTAAAGGCCCAAAGGTATCAAATCCCGAGTATGTTGATTTCAATAGTGATGAAGATGACTTGCTAGGTGATGGTGATTTACTTGTTGACAACTCTAGTGATGAATACTATGATGAAACATCAATTAATCATGCTAATCAAGATAAAACGAATGACAATGATAAGGAGAAGATTGAGATTCTAAATAAAGAACTAAACACTCTTAAGTTAGCTCATGAAACTATCTTAGAAGATCATCGAGAACTTTTAAGGACTCATGAGAAGTTACGCTTTGAAAAGCTCAACCTTGAGCAAGAGCACGAGTTCTTAAAGGCAATCAATGATGATCTTCATAAGAAAAGTTCTTCTTACATTGCCAAGCGTTTACTCTTATCTACTTACATGCCTCAAGTCAAGTCTAGTAACAAGAACAAGAAGGATTCTTCCTCTAGTAGTAACAGTAATCATGCTAAATCCAATGTTGTTGCTTCTAGTAGTTCTCTTGATTCCACTAATGATTCACTTAGCCAAGTTACACTTGGGCAAGAAAATATCTTATTGAAGGGAATTGTAGCGAAAGGTGTTTACAAGGGCCTTGCCGGGAGTAAGCAATTCGAAGAAATTGTACGCAAGCAAGGAAGGCACCGGAAGAACCAAGGTGCTGGTTTTGAACGAAAGTTCAATGCCAATGGAGTTGAGTGGGAAGAAGATCAATACCCCAAGAAGAAGTTTGTTCCTCAATAAGATAAGTATGATCCTACTTCCTTCAAAGGAACACAAGCTCAAGATGATCTTCCACCACAAGACCACCAACAAAAAGGCAAGGATAAGCTTCAAGAGGAGATTGATGCATTTGAAGAAGCTCCTAAGGCCTTGGTTAAGTGGGTTCCCAAGACTACATCAAGTTCTACTTCATCAAGTACGACTACAACTCGAAGGATTCCCATCAAGATGATGTGGATCCTGAAGAGGAAGAACTAGAGAGTTCTTGAGGGTGACTCAGCCAACATATTTCACTCATATCATTTTGGCAAGAACAAGTGCAATCAACTTCCACATCTTGCACTAGTTCAAGGAGTCACAAACCCTCTTGTTGGTAAGACAAGGGACAAGGTAACCTAATGCTTTCATAGACATCATCATATGTGTGCATCACTCTATGTCTATGGATATCCTTGTTTGTTCCTTGTGGGACTAACCCGTGTAGGTATTGAAAGTGCAACTCACTCCAAAGGATTGCTCCAAATGATCTACATCAACATTGAGCATCCACATCTTCAACACCTATATGAAGTCATCATCGACAAAACCCAAGGTTAGTTCATCTCTCTAAGAGGGGGTCTCACATCTAGGGGGAGCTTTACTCTAAGAATTGAGTCAAAGCAACTCTAATGGTGTGAACACAACAATGCTTTATGTAAAAGTGGTAACCCCACTTGTGCTTAAACGATGAGTATGACCTATGATCAAATGTTCTCATTTGACTCCTAACTCAATATACTCATATATAGATGACCTAGTCATCGCCAATTGCTTGATAGATGCTATAATAGGTTGTGCATGCTTTGCCACATATTTCATTTGCCATTTTATTGTGTGAGCATGTTGGTTGCATATTTTAATCATTCGAGGACATCCACTTGTTGTTTTGATTGTTTAGTTTCTCTTCTTTTGCCAAGTGGATGGACAAGAATGCCTAAGAACCTTCTCTAGCTATATATGCTTTTCTTGTCTCAAACTCTATTCATGCTACATCATAAAATTTGATCAAGTCAGATTCGAACCACTCTGTGTGAGGAGCACTCGGAGTCCCCGATTCGTCATAGACTTAAACTTCTGTTGACACCAGATTTTGGCACGGTCAAGAACTTAATTAATATGTCCTCAAATGAAGAAGTGATATACATAAAAAGTTCCGTGTTGTCGATATAAACATCTTTGAAGTTTGGGTCATCGCCATCCGATCTCATCTCGAAGGCCGAAGTTGTGTTTGAAATACTGAGATTTTGTATTCAAAACACTATTCGGCAAATTACGCCCTCAAGACAGCCTCGTCTGGAAAAATGATCTACACGGATTGTCTTCGTCTCGTCGAAACAATTGATTTCTATATAAAAATCGCTCCAATCCGAGTTCGTATGCAAAAATTAGAGCCATCGGAATGTAGCCCTGCCAGGAGGCAAAGTATGGCGCGCCCCACCAGACGCCATGTCTGATGGGTAGCGCGAGGGGCGGGTGTTTTGCGTCACAGTCCGTTTTGCGCAAGCTATTTGACCCTCAAGTTGACCTTTGATAAAAAATCGTTCAACATGAAAGTTTTTCGTCTCGTCGAAACAGTCAAGATTGCTTTTGGACTCGTTTTTCATCCGAGGTCGTTTACTGCCTCAAACATGACCCGCAAGGTGCATCCAGGTTGTAAACCGAACCGTTTTGGAAAGTTTGATTCCGAGTTAGACCCAAACTAGGGTTTTGGACGTGAATCCAAGCCTTTTTCTTGCACGGGAAGTCCAGCCGCCTCTTATATACCTAAGGGGTGATGGCCGATTGAATAACAACACACAATCGCAAACACATCTACAGCTTTTTCATCTACGTCTTGTCCCTCCCTCGTTCTTGCTCCCTCATCCTTCGTTGTTCTTCGTGTTGGAGAGCTGCGGACCGCGAGGCTCTAGGGGCGGCTTGATCGACCTAGGACAGCCCATAGCCGCTGCACTCCCCGACGGGGTCCCTCCCGGGAGTGTATGGTTTCGGGTCCTCAAAAGCTCTCGCTGGTCGACTTGTGAATCGCGCTTCCGGTGAGACTCCTTTGACGTGAGCTGCGGTGCATCACCCCCGACGTCGACGGTACACGTGACATGTTCGTGTGCGAACACACTTTTTGGTGACTCCGCTGTGGAATCAAGATCAATCCTTATCATCCAGCATGTCTGATCTTCCCAAGCCATCTGAGGTAGACGCCGATAACATCATTAAGCCCAGTCTTGATGAGATATCGGCTGATCATCGCCAAGTCTATGAGGAGTACAAGAAGGCGCGCGAGGAGAAGGACTTGCAGGAGTTCCTTGCAAAGTTCAAGAAGGATCGCCAAGGCAACATCACTCCGATTGAAGAAATCAAGTTCCCTCCTCTTCAAGCCGAGCAGGTTAAACCCTCTGTAAGTACTGCCTTTTCTCCTGAGCAGTGGGCTGAGATTGAAAGTCGTATTGCTGATGGTAACAATCTAGTCTATCAAACTTTCATAGAAAATACTAATGCTCAGAAGAATACATCTCAATCGTCTAGTGGTAATGATGGTGTAGCTGCTAGTCTGCAAAACCCTAATCTGGCTTTACCTATTGCATCGGTGCCTCCCGTGCCGATGGCCTATTATCCTACCCAAACAAATCAGATTGTGACTGCACCCATCAACCCTATTATAAGCATGCCAGGTTCGGTGGCAACACCAAACCAAACCCTACCTACAGGCTACAACCACTCGACCACTACTAAATTGTGGGTCGACAAACATGCCACAATTCCTACCTACAGCTAGTAACCCTACTCCTCCTATGCCACTGCCACAAGCTTCATCATCCATGATGGATGATGGTCTAGCTAATCTTAGAGAGGAGATGGCTAAGATGCTTCGAGAGAATTTTGGAGTTGAGTTACCTCGGAATCGGATTTACCAAAAGCCGTACCCCGAGTACTTTGATGCCATCCAGTGCCCTCCAGGATATAAAATTCCAGATTTTGTTAAATTTAATGGAGAAGGCACAAAAACCACATGGGAGCATGTTAGTCAATATTTAGCACAATTGGGTGAGGCAGGCTCATTGAATGAATTGAAAGTGCATTTATTTCCTTTATCATTAACTGGTGCCGCATTTTCAAGGTTTTCTTCTTTACCACATGGTTCCATTCGGGTTTGGTCGCAGCTAGAGCAGAAGTTTCATGATCACTTTTATAGCGGTGACAACGAACTCAAGTTGTCACATCTAACATCGGTTAACGGAAGCATGATGAATCGGTCTCCGATTACGTCAAGAGATTCAGAGAAACAAAAAACCGGTGTTTTAGTTTGGTGATAACCGAGAGAGACTTAGCAGACCTAGTGCTGAGTGGTTTGAGGACTCCCATTAGAGAAAAGCTAGAAGGATATGAGTTCTTAAATATCAACCAAGTCTTACAAAGGGCTTTGGCTCAGGAAAGCCGAAGCAAAGACCTCAGAGAAGTGCATAGATACAAAACCGATCGTCCAAAGATGAATATGGTGGAATATGGTAGTGATCACTCGGATGATGAGGGTGATGTTTTTGCTACTGAATTTGTTTGGCCGTCTAAGGCCAAACCCTTTACTGGCAATGATCTGAAGCCGATTCATAAGAATCGTGATGAAGAGATGAAGTTTACTTTTAACATTGCTAAGTGTGATAGAATATTTGATGCTTTGCTGCAGGCTAAGATTATTAGAATATCTCATACATTACCGCCATTTGAAGAGCTGAAACGGCGCGCTTATTGCAAGTATCATAATTCTTTTTCTCATGCTACTAATGATTGCAATGTTTCTCGACGGCAGATACAATCAGCCATTAATGACGGACGACTGAACTTTTCTGAGATGCAAGTTGATAAACAGCCCTTCCAATGAATACCATGGAGTTGGAGGGGAAGAAACTACTCATTCGGTCGGAGGTTGCCAAATCTGCTAATAAAGCTAATGTCATTGTTGGTGAGCCCAGGAAAGACAAGGAGGGCGACAAGGTCTTGGGGAGACAGGTTGTGCTTGACAAGCAACCTGGTGGCAAGGAGATAATCAAAATCACCATCAAGAATCCTACACTTGGGGGCAACCACAAGTGCAAGAGAACACTCATGTCAAATTTGTTAAGCCCAAGAGTCCAGAGGTTGGCAAGTGGAGGACGAATGAAGCTAAAGTGCAGCGCAAGAGAATCAAGCCGACTTTTGATATGCTGTTGTCCAAGTATGCCAATCAAGCGTCCGGTTCTAGCTCTAACCGGTCATCAAATTTGAAGCGCTCAAGATCACCTCCGAGGGAAGAATCTCATCATCACGCAAGGCCATATGGGTCATGGGCAGCAGGACCATGGATGGTGCCGCCCCCCTATGCGCCATACTACATGGGAGGCTTCAATGGGGGATGGGGGCAGCCCCCAATGGCCCCTTATGCTTTTCATCCGGGTTGGGCAGAACCAAGGAGGCCCGTTCATGAGAGGCTTTCTTATCCCACACGAGGCCGTTTGAACAATGGTGTCAATCGGCCAATGCAAGATAATCAAAAAAGGGTCAACCAGCAAGTGTGGCGTGCCAAATCACCAAGTGCTGAAATTTCAGAGCCTAGCAAGAAAAAGGAGAAGAATGATAGTGGTGAAACTATTATGATAGGCACTAAAGAATTAATAATCAAAGAGCCGATTATTGTTGATAATCCGGCTGATTCTAATAAAGATGTGGCTACGGTCCAGCAAGGCCCCATGGCTAATGATCATGAAGCTAGCATAAGCAAGGCCAATCCGAGGGATCCAAAATATACTCAACCTAAGTGGTGTCCTTCCAGTCTGACCAAGGCACAAAAAAGGAGATTGCAGCGCATGAGGAGTCATGAGAAGGAGGAACAAGAAGCAGAAAAGCCAAGGGATAAATTATTCAATGAAAGCCGTCCCATGGTACCCCCAAAACAAGTGTGGAGACCAAAGCAAAAGGAAAACATTGTAGCTTCTGCATTGATCATAGCAACACCTACACCACCAACGGAGGACGATGAGGCCACTATTACATCGTCCACTTTGCCTACTACTTCCTCTTCCCTTGAAAATATTTCGGAGTCAGTGGACATGCTTGCGGAAGGAGATGAAATGCTTGATTATGAGTCTACACCGGTTCATGAAGGTATGGATATTAATATGGTGTATTACTTACCCACTGAATTTCGTGCTAAAGATGAAGAAGGGGAAGTAGCTCAGCTAGATTTTGGTCCTAAAAATGCTATATTCGAGAAGCCAAAAGAGCCGGTGACGCACTTGAAGCTATTGTTCCTTAAAGGTCATATTAATGGATCGCCGGGTGCTAGAATGCTTGTCGATGGTGGTGCTGTGGTGAATCTTATGCCATATTTGGTCTTCAAAAAATTGGGGCTGCGTGATGAAGAGTTAATAAAGACCAACATGGTGCTTAATGGATTTGAAGGCAAAGAGAAAACTGAAGCCAAAGGTGTGATGTATGTGGAGCTTACGGTGGATAGCAAAACTTTGGCTACCGCATTCTTTGTCGCCGAGGTGCAAGGTAACTACAATGTGATATTAGGCCGTGATTGGGTTCATGCGAACCAATGCGTGCCATCTACTATGCACCAGTTTTTGATTCAATGGGTTGATGATGAAGTAGAAGTAATTCATGCGGATAATTCGGCTTGTGTTGCTTTGGCCGATGCATCGGTGGATTGGCAACATCCCAATCCTACTTGCTTGACGGGGCGCGATTTATTAGAATATGATTTTCTTAGCGCCACAAAAAGTGGTTTCGTGCCCGTTTCTCTAAAGCCGGTTGGCGATAATCGGCTCCAAGGTATGATGTATTTAAATGGATCCTAACTCAGAGTGGTTACAAAAGCGTCTTGTAGAATATCTGTCCAATAAGAATGATATGAATGAGTCCATAGAAGAGTTAGATGATATGGATAAGTTAGGACAAGGTTTTACATCGGCCGATCCATTAGGAGAGATAGATATAGGAGATGGTTCAATTCCTAGGCCGACATTTGTAAACGAAAATTTAAGAGCCAATCATAAGGCTAAGTTGATCGAGCTATTGAAAGAATATGTTTGTTGCTTTGCATGGGAATATCATGAGATGTCGGGTTTAAGACGAGAGCTAGTGGAGCATCATTTACCTATAAAGGCCGGTTTTAGACCATACAAGCAATCAGCCAGAAAGTTTAATCCAAAAACGTATGATCGGATCAAGGAAGAAATCGGCGTTTGCTCAAAGCTAATTTTATTAGACCTTGCAGGTATGCTGAGTGGATTTCTAACATTGTACCAGTAGAGAAGAAATGCTCTGGCGAGTTGAGGGTGTGCATTGATTTCAGAGATTTGAATCGAGCTACACCTAAAGATGAGTATCCCATGCCAATAGCCGATATGCTTATTAATGATGCTTCTGGACATAAGGTCATTAGCTTTCTTGATGGTAATGCGGGGTATAACCAAATTTTTATGGCCGAAGAGAACATGTCCAAAACATCTTTTCGATGTCCTGGTTTTCTTGGTTTATTTGAGTGGACAGTTATGACCTTTGGATTAAAAAATGCTGGTGCCACGTATCAAAGGGCTATGAATTTAATTTTTCATGATTTACTTGGTGTTATACTTGAGGTTTATATTGATGATATTGTTGTCAAATAAGATGCTTTTGAATCTCACTTAGCCGATTTGTGTTTGGCTTTTGAAAGAATGAAGAAATATGGGCTGAAAATGAATCCTTTGAAGTGTGCCTTTGGTGTATCGGCTGGGAAGTTTCTGGGTTTCATTATTCATGAAGATGGCGTGGAAATTGATCCCAAAAAGATAGAAGCTATACAGAAAGTAGAGACTCCAACATGCAAGAGAGATATGCAAAAATTCCTTGGAAAGGTCAATTATTTGAGGAGGTTCATAGCTAATCTATCAGGGAAGGTTGATGCATTTACTCCTATCCTTCGGTTAAAGAATGATGTTGATTTTACTTGGGGGGCAAAACAGCAAGAGGCATTTGATATGATTAAGAAATATTTGTGCACTCCTCCGGTTATGAAAGCGCCCAGGCACAGGGAGCCATTTAGACTTTACGTTGCAGTGGAGGAAGGTGTTATTAGTGTTGTTTTGACTCAAGAGACCGAAGGAAAGGAGCACGCTATTACTTATTTGAGCCGACGGTTGTTGGATGCTGAGACAAGGTATACATTTTTTGAGAAATTATGCTTATGCTTATATTATGCTTGCACAAAATTGAGACATTATCTAGTGCCTAGTACTTGCATTATAGCTTGTCAAACCGATGTCATCAAATACATGTTGCATAGGCCAATTCTTAGTGGTAGAATTGGCAAGTGGGCTTATGCTTTAATTGAATATGATTTGGCTTATGAATCTCTGAAATCCATGAAAGGCCAAATTGTTGCTAATTTTATTGTTGAGCATCGGATTGATGACAAGCATGATATTGATATAAACCTTGTCTCATTAGTACCATGGAGATTATATTTTGATGGTTCAGTTTGTAGCAATGGCCAAGGTGTTGGTATTGTTTATATATCTCCTCATGGTGCTGTTTTTGAAGCCTCATGCCGCTTAGAATACTTTTGCACAAATAATCAAGCCGAATATGAAGCATTGTTATTCGGCTTAGAGATGTTGTTTGCCATAGGTGCTACACATATTGAGGCTTTTGGTGATTCTTTATTAGTAGTGCAACAAATATCCAAAGTCTTTCAATGTTTTGACGAATCACTTAATGTTTATCTTGATAAATGTCTAGATATAATTTCTAATTTGGATTATTTTAGCATTGCTCATATATCTAGACATGACAATTGGAGAGCAAATGAGTTGGCACAACAAGCATCCGGCTATGATGTTGATCGTGGCATGTTTCATATTTCTCAAAGGCCAATGTCTAGTCTTGCCAACATAGGGGAGGCCGAACCAAAGCCCACCGTTTCAGCCACTAATGAAATATTTAATGAAGGAGGAAATGAAGACTGGAGGAAACCCATTATTGATTATTTGTGTGATCCTACTAAAAGGGTGGACAGGACTGTTCGGCGTACGGCTTTCAAATACACAATGAGAGATGATGGTCTCTATCGCCGAACGGTCGATGATGTTCTTTTAAATTGCTTGGACGAGGACCAAGCGAGAGTTGCTATGGGAGAGGTCCATGAAGGTATTTGTGGCACTCATCAGTCGGCTCCCAAGATGAAATGGTTATTATGACGTGCTGGGTTTTATTGGCCGACGATGGTTAATGATTGCTTCCGGTACTATAAAGGATGTGAAGCTTGTCAAAAGTTTGGTGATATTCAGTTAGCTCCCGCTGCTATGTTACATCCTATTATCAAGCCATGGCCTTCTAGAGGTTGGGGATTGGACTTTATTGGAGAGATTCATCCTTCTTCTTCAAAGGGGCATCGGTTCGTGTTGGTGGCAACTAATTATTTCACTAAATGGTCTGAAGCAATGCCACTAAAAAACATGACACATACAGAGGTAATTCAATTCATAACTGAGCGTATTATTCATAGATTCGGCATACCGCAAACATTAACTACGGACCAAGGTTCATCCTTTATGTCACATCAAGTCAGAGAATTTGCCGAATCATATAAGATAAAGTTGCTCAATTCCTCTCCATATTATGCCCAAGCCAATGGACAAGCTGAGTCTAGTAATAAAATATTAATCAAGCTCATCAAGAAGAAGATTGAGGATAATCCAAGGAGATGGCATGAGCTACTGTCCGAAGCTTTGTGGGCACACAGAATCTCAAGGCATGGTGCTACAAAGGTAACTCCGTATGAGCTCGTATATGGTCAAGAGGTCGTTTTACCAGTGGAAGTGAATTTGAATGCTTTGAGAATAGCCAAACAAAATGATTTATCGGCGGTGGACTTCTATAACTTGATGATGGACAATATTGATGAACTCGCCGATAAACGTTTGTCTGCTTTGAATGCCATAGAGAGAGATAAGTTGAGGGTGGCAAGAGCTTACAATAAGAAGGTCAAGTTGAAGAATTTTCAAGTTGGCGATCTTGTGTGGAAGGTGATTCTACCAATTGGTTCAAAAGATAGAAAATTCGGGAAGTGGTCTCCAAGTTGGGAAGGTCCTTTTAAGATTACAAGAGTGGTTCCCGGAAACTCATATTTGGTGGAATCCGTACAAGGCATATTATTACCTCGAGCTCTCAATGGCAAATATTTAAAGAAATATCACCCAAGTGTGTGGCAAGAAGCCTAGATAGGCAATGGCCGATATATCACTATCGTCCTAAGAAAGACATGGCCGATAAATAACTATCGCCCTTAGCATAAACATGGCCGATATATAATTATCGCCCTAAGAAACTGTAAATGGCCGATGGAGTGTTGACATCGTCCTTAGAACAAACATGGTACAAGTTATTTTTCGGCACGCTAGCTTTGCTGAAAAACAGGGGTGCATGTGTTGACACCAGATTTTGGCACGGTCAAGAACTTAATTAATATGTCCTCAAATGAAGAAGTGATCTACATAAAAAAGTTTCATGTTGTCGATATAAGCATCTTTGAAGTTTGGGTCATCGCCATCCGATCTCATCTCGAAGGCCGAAGTTGTGTTTGAAATACTGAGCTTTTGTATTCAAAACACTATTCGGCAAATTACGCCCTCAAGACAGCCTCGTATGGCGCGCCCCACCAGACGCCATGTCTGATGGGTAGCGCGAGGGGCGGGTGTTTTGCGTCACAGTCCGTTTTGCGCGAGCCATTTGACCCTCAAGCTGACCTCTGATAAAACATCGTTCAACATGAAAGCTTTTCGCCTCGTCGAAACGGTCAAGATTGCTTTTGGACTCGTTTTCATCTGAGGTCGTTTACTGCCTCAAACATGACCCGCGAGGTGCAGCCAGGTTGTAAACCGAACTGTTTTGGAAAGTTTGATTCCGAGTTGGACCCAAACTAGGGTTTTGGACGTGAATCCAAGCCTTTTTCTTGCACAGGAAGTCCAGCCACCTCTTATATACCTAAGGGGTGACGGCCGATTGGACAACAACACACAATCGCAAACACATCTACAACTTTTTCATCTACGTCTTGTCCCTCCCTCGTTCTTGCTCCCTCGTCCTTCGTTGTTCTTCGTGTTGGAGAGCTGCGGACCGCGAGGCTCTAGGGGCGGCTTAACCGACTTAGGGCAGCCCATAGCCGCTGCACTCCCTGACGGGGTCCCTCCCGGGAGTGTAGGGTTTCGGGTCCTCAAAAGCTCTCGCCGGTCGACTTGCGAATCGCGCTTCCTGTGAGACTCCTTCGACGTGAGCTGCGGTGCATCACCCCCGACGTTGAGGGTACACGTGACGTGTTCGTGTGCGAACAACTTCCAAAACTTCTTTGTGCATTTCAGTCTGACTGATTCCTCTATTTCGGTCATACCGAGATCACTAAGTCGACCTACGTTTTCAATCTCGGTGCAACTGATTTGAACTTTTCGGTCACACCGAGTTGCTATAACTGCTTGCAGTTATGCATCTCGGTGCCACCAAGTTGTTCCACTCGGTCACACCGACAGGGTCAGGCTATATATACCCACGGGCCAAAATTTGGAAATTTCTCCGAACTCTTTCGCCCGCGCTCAGCCTGCTCTGCCTCCCTGGGTCTCCGGATCGTCCTCCTCATCGCCAGCTGCCTCTCGCCGCTAGTCTCCGCCGCCATCAACGGGAATCGTCTCCGCCGTTGCCGCCGTAGGAAGTCCATCGCCGAACTAGGGTATGGACTTTATCTTTGTGCTATTCCTAACTCCGAATTCCTAGCACATTGTTTTGCCATGAATCTTGCCACGATTAAGATCATCTTATTCACCGAAAACACTCCGTAGATTAGATGTGAATTGAAAATTTAGGGTTAGGTTTCCGCCGAAACCATCTCAGACCAACCGAGTTGTAGAACTCGGTTCCACCGATTCGGCTAAGGCCATTGCACATGTGATTCTCGGTCTGACCAAGAATTGCAAATCGGTGTGACTGAGTTCAGGACTTTGTGAAACCCTAGCAGTCTCGGTGCCACCGAACTATGACTCGGTCTGACCGAGTTCACTAGTTTAGGTTCCAAAAGCTGCTTCGATATCACCTAGTTTACAAATCGGTAGATCCGAAATGCTTTCTGTGGAAAACTAAAACTAAGTTTTTGACTCATTCTTTTGCAAAAACCTCTGTATTTTGTGATGCTCATCTACTCTACCTCATCTATATCTATTCACAGGGTCTGTGTCAGTGTTTGCAACATGTCTGATCAAAGTGACAATCAGGACAAGTCTGAGGAGCAGGTTCAGATGAGTGAGGGCACTAGTCCCTCTAGCCGCTATGATGAGGGTAGCATGCGCACACCCAGCAACTTACCCAAGGCAGCCACCAGGGCCAGAAAGAAGAGAACCTCAGATTCTGAGGATGAAGACTATGTGGTTGTTGAGGATGAGGCCACTTCCAAGAAGAAGGTGCTCAAGAAGGAGTATGGCACAGCTGCTGCCACTAAGCCTGGTATGAAGACCAAAGCACCTGCCAAAAGAATTCCCATGTCTAAGGCCAGAGCCTCTACTCAAGTACCTTTGGAATCTGAACCCAAAGAGGCTGCTGCAGAAGGGAAGAAGAGGAAGCAAAGGGTCAAGAAGACCATGGACAGGGTTGTTGGAAAGCCTTCCATGATGGAAGAAGAAGAAGAGGAAGAGGTTGTTGCACCAGCACCCAAAGCTCAAAAGCTTATGGGTGATGCCATCAGGTCAGGGGCTACTTCATCAAAGCCCAAAGAAGCTCCTAA
Source organism: Triticum aestivum (assembly GCF_018294505.1). NCBI lineage: Eukaryota > Viridiplantae > Streptophyta > Magnoliopsida > Poales > Poaceae > Triticum > Triticum aestivum. The sequence continues at coordinate 474,056,844 of NC_057801.1, forward strand.
GGCGGCTATTCCAAAGCCCAAATCTGCACCCAAGAGGAATACAAGGAACATTCCTGCTGGAAGAAGAACAAGGCTCCAGTGCCTGAAGCTGTTGTTGAAGAAGAAGATGATGAGGAACATGTCTTGAGAAAGTTGAAGCCCAAAATTCCAGATCACAATGATGTTCATCCTGTAGCTGAGGATATGAAGCTGAGGAAGGATGCAGGACTCAGGCAGTGGGGATTGACTGGTCCCTATGCAGTCAGGAGGAGAACTGTTGTGGACTACAGGTTCCATACAAAGGAACAACAGGACTTCTATGAGACAGTGCTGCTTGACAAGAAGCCAATTGTCTGTGATATGAGATGGGTGGACTGGGAGTACATCAGGAAGAATGAAGAGCATTATCCAGGGGTGTATGACAGTTTCAATGCTTGTGGAGTGGATGACTTTGTTGGGCAGAAGCTCACAAAGTGGAATGATGAGCTTATTATGCAGTTCTACACCACAACTCACTTCTACCCAGATGGAAGGATTGTCTTGATGTCTGAAGGTACTAGGTACCAATCATCAGTTGAAGAATGGGCAAAGTTGATCAATGCACCTAAGGAGAAACAGGATGACTTGGATGTCTATGCCAAGAAGAAGAAGGATCACAACTCCATGGCACATATGTACAGAGAGATCCCAGATGCTGTTGTTGAGACACACAATTTTGGATCAGTACATTACCTTCTGTCAGGATTGCCAAAAATCAACTGGATCCTCAGGCACACTCTTTTGCCTAAGTCTGGTGATCACAAGATGATCAGAAGCCATGCTATCAACCTCCTTCACATATTTGATGTGCCTCAAAAGTTCAAGGTCGTGATCCTCATAGTGGAAACTATCAAGAGGACAGCTGCAGACCAAAAGAGAAGTTGTGGGTATGCACCACAGATCCAGGAGCTAATCAACTCCAAGATGGGCACTAGCACATACCTCTTGGACAAGGAACGCATGCCCATCTATCCAGATTTTGAGGACAACACAGTGGTTATGGATGAAAATGAACCATCTTCTGTGCAAGCACAAGCTAAGAAGGAGAAGGCAATGACTGAAAAGGCTACAAAGATGCCAACCATTGATGAGGCGTCTCAGTACTTCTTGAAGAGAAAGCAGGATCAGCTTGGCTACTGGATTGCCTCCACTCTGAGGATTGAGAAGGGATTGGCCACCCTGACTCAAAACTAGGAGAGCCTGGAGAGGATCATGGAAGTTCTATGACTTGGATGTGAAGGTCACTGAGATACAGTCAGTTGTTGAGCAACTTCAGGATGACATGCAGGAGAGGAAGGGCAAGACTACTACTGATGCTTTTGCCATAGTGCCCAGGAGTCAAAGATCAGCTGCAGTGCCTGTTCCAAACACCAGAGCCACTTCATCTGCACCAGCTACAGCTTCTGTGCAACCAACTCCAGCACCTACTCCACCAGCTCCATCTACATCAACTGAAGTCTTCGTCCAAGGAGCCATCTCTACCCCACCACCTGAAGACCAAGCCTGAGAGTCGATTTAGTGCTATGCATTTTTATGAACTTTTTGGTAACCTGTTGACAAAGGGGGAGAAAAACGTATAGATCATAGGCTTCGAGAGAGAGTGTTGCTTTTGTTCTCTCTTGTTTTGGTGGTTGGACTTTATTTTCTTGTTTGAGATACTTAGCTCTTTTGTGAGATACTTGGATGATCATGTGTTTGATCATGTGCTACCTTAATGATTGTTGGATGACATTATACTTTTATCTCTATATGATCATTCACTTTGCTTGGTGATGAGTGCATGCATTTAATTATTATCATTTTGAGCGCTCCACCAAGATGTATGTGACATGGAAGAGTAACCCATGATCCCAACTCATTGTGCATTTGCAGTCCAAAGCAAATCTTAAACTATGCACATATTTAGGGGGAGCTCTTACATTTCACATACTTCTCAAAGCGACAATGTTTTTCACTCTGATTATCATTTGTCGAAGCTTTGATCTATATGTTGTCATCAGTTACCAAAAAGGGGGAGATTGAAAGTGCAACTATCCCTAGGTGGTTTTGGTAATTCCTAACAACATATAGCTCATTGAGCTAATGCTATTTCAAGATGAATATTTCAGGAAAGCTCAATGATTGGCATGGCATGGATGAGAAAAGTGGACCCCTCCAAATACTAAGGACAAAAGGACTGGCTCAAGCTCAAAGCTCAATACTCTACATTATATATTTTAGTGATCCAAGATCACATTGAGTCTATAGGAAAGGCCAATACTATCAAGGAGGGATGAGGTGTTGCTTAATGGCATACTTTCTCAAAATGCTTAGTGATAGGCTCCAAAGCCCTCAACTACTTTCTCACATCCACATATGACCTAAACCAAAAGTCAAACTCGGCCCCACCGATTCTTTCTATCCGGTGCCACCGAGTTCAGATGTCATAGCCACTGCCACAAACCCTAGGCAAATCGGTCTCACCGATAGGGATCTCGGTCTCACCGAGATGGGATTGTAATCTCTCTATTTCCCTTTGTAACTTTTCGGTACCACCGAGATGAGCGATCGGTCCCACCGAGATTGCAATGTAAACTCTCTATTTCCTTTTTGTAACATTTCGGTCTCACCGAAATGAGCGAATCGGTCCCACCGAGTTTACCTGACCAACTCTCCGGAAAGCTTATTACCAAAATTGGTCCTACCGAGTTTGTTTAATCGGTCTCACCGAGATTACGTTATGCCCTAACCCGAACCATATCGGTCCTACCGAGTTGCATGTCGGTCCCACCGAAAATCCTAACGGTCACTAGATTTGCTGAATCGGCCCGACCAAGTTTCTCAATTCGGTCCCAGCGAGATTGGCAAGTTGTGTGTAACGGTTAGATTTTGTGTGGAGGCTATAAATACCCCACCACCTCCTCTTCATTCGTGGAGAGAGCCATCAGAACGAACCTACACTTCCAACTTGCATTTTTTGAGAGAGAACCATCGACACTTGTGTTGAGGCCAAGATATTCCATTCCTACCATATGAATCTTGATCTCTAGCCTTCCCCAAGTTGCTTTCCACTCAAATCCTCTTTCCACCAAATCCAAATCCTGTGAGAGAGAGTTGAGTGTTAGGGAGACTATAATTTGAAGCACAAGAGCAAGGAGTTCATCATCAACACACCATTTGTTACTTCTTGGTGAGTGGTGTCTGCTAGATTGGCTAGGTGTCACTTGGGAGCCTCCGACAAGATTGTGGAGTTGACCCAAGGAGTTTGTAAGGGTAAGGAGATCGCCTACTTCATGAAGATCTACCGCTAGTGAGGCAAGTCCTTCGAGGGCGACGACCATGGTGGGATAGACAAGGTTGCTTCTTCGTGGACCCTTCGTGGGTGGAGCCCTCCATGAACTCACGCAACCATTACCCTTCATGGGTTGAAGTCTCCATCAACGTGGATGTACGATAGCACCACCTATCGGAACCACAACAAAAACATCTGTGTCTCCAATTGCGTTTGAATTCTCCAAACCCTTCCCTTTACATTCTTGCACGTTGCATGCTTTACATTCCGCTGCTCGTACACTCTTTGCATGCTTGCTTCAATTGTGTTAAGATTGCTTGAATTGTGCTAAGTTAGCTAAAATCTGCCAAAGATTAAAATTGGGAAAAGGATAAGTTTTTATTTGGTCAAGTAGTCTAATCACCCCCCCTCTAGACATACTTTCGATCCTATAATTGCCTCTTGGGCTGATGATGAACAGTATAGAGGAAGAACAGCCTCGCCAGGAGAGGTGTTCTTGAGGTGGTGTGGTGTTCTACTTGGGAAGGATTCGATCCCCTTCTACTATGGTGGCTGGCCTTATTCATAGAGGCCCTGGTCCTCTTCCCAAGTGTTGAGCGGGAAGGGATCCAACAACGACCATTCTGAAAGGGGATAGCTAGTACAAGCAATCCTGGCTAAAGGTGGTCTTAGCCTGCCAAAGGTGCTGGTGGTGATGCCGTCTTGGGCTCCATGGTGACCTCCGTCCTGCTATCCTGCTAGTCTTGCTCTTGTTGCACCGATATGGAAACCTTTGCCTGATGCCTCGGTACTCCGCGCCTGCGCTTGCCCCCTTTGCACCAAAGAGGAAACGAAGACGCTGTGCGGGCTGGCGCCCGCCTGGTCTCGATCATCATGGCTTGTGTCATGGGCACCTCGCAAGGTACCCCTCCCCTTGATCTCTCTGCCTTCTCGCGAGGCTGCCTGGTGAGGCCACTCCTGAGGAGGCCTTGTGTTGTCCGCCCCCCGAGGCTTGGCCCCTCGCGAGGGTCTTGAGCATTGGTTGATGAAGACATGCCGTACTGGGCCACTTGTGGAGCCATGCTGCAGGCCGCAGGCAGGCAAGTCCGGGGACCCCCGTTCCCAGAACTTCGACAGTAGCCCCCGGGCCCAAGGCGTGCTCGGACTTGGCTTAGCGGTGAGGCCAAATGGCAAGTGTGGAGCACCGCGGGCCCCCACAGCCTGCGGCCTTGGTCGACGCGTGGCGACTGATTGGACGTGGGCGTGTACGCTTCCCCACGTTGCCCCAGTATCCGCCTGCTAGGCGGCCACGGCGCCTTACACAGTTATTTCCTCCTTGCTGGCAGCGTGCTTCCTATTCCCCCTTCTTCCTCGAATCTCTACCTCCAGTCCCAATTTGACTTGAGCTCTGCTCCCACCATTGCCATGGTGACAACTAGCAAGGAGAGGGGGAAGAAGCCTCTGTCCTCAACTAGTTCGCCCCCAACAGTCGAGCCCGCCGTCTGCCGGTCGCTGGTGCTCAACCTGGAGGCCCTAGGCAAGGTCTACCCTTCGCTCGCTTCCAGCTTCAACAAGTGTGGAAATACGATGGCCTGGCCTGCGTCCCACGCCTCCATTGACATGACAGTCACTGAGGTTCAGTTCTTCATTGACACCCTGTCGGCTGGCCTGTTCCCTTTTTCTCCGCCTTCTTCAATGAAGTGCTTTCCCATTATCAGATCCATATGATGCATCTTGATCCTCAATCTATTACCCTTCTTGCCGTCTTCACCTTTGTTTGTGAAGCCATGGTGGTCATTGCTCCTTCCGTCGCCCTCTTGCGCCACTTCTTCTCGTTGCACCTGACCAACCCCTCGCAGTGCTTGGGGTGCGTGAGCATCCAGGCCGTGGCAGAGACGGCCGCCTCGGGGATTGATTTTGACCTCCCACCATCCACGGGTGGGTTCCGGACGCGGTGGCTGTATGTGGACGTCGGGGTGCTCAGCCCTCTACTCTCGCCTCTGTCGTTGCCCGCTGTCCCCAATCCCGGCTGGGGCCACAAGAGACTCATGAGCCCCCGACTCTCCTTTGTCTGGTTCCAACTGAAGAGGTTGAGAGATCTCGGCGTGACTGCGCCCCGGGTGGTGAAGGAGTTCCTCCAGTGTCGCATTGCTCGTCTCCAGTGCCATTCCCGACCGATGTGGGCCCTGACCGGCGACCAGGACCGCATGAGGCTTCAGGAGACGGAACTTGCACCCGAAACGCTGAGGACGGTGCTTGAGGTCTTGATTGGCGACCCCTCATCGGGCGATATGCGGCACGGGGGTAGCCTCCTGTATCTCTACTCGAACAGGGTTGAGTTCGTGGGACAGATGCCTCTCTTTAACGAATGGGGGTTCCGTCCACTCGACCTTCCAGGGCCTCGCGAGAATCCTGTTGTCGTGGCTCCCTTCCTCGCCGCCAGCACCGATCTTGCCCCAAGAGTGGGCGCAGGCAGGCAAGCATCGCTTGAGGCTGGAGGCTCGGGTGTCATGGTGCCGACGCAGCACGGGGTTCCCGAAGCGTCATCCTTCGGACCTCGTGAAGCCCGCCCTGAGGAGGTCGTCGACGGGGGGACTCAGCCCGCGGCCCCTGAGGCCGGAGCTCCTGAGGCCTCGGCAGGCCATCGGGAGGTGGTGCCTGATTGCTCCTCCCAGCATGGCGCCCCTGAGGTTGGCCGCTGATATGTCTCCAACGCATCTATAATTTTTGATTGTTCCATGCTATTATATTACCCCTTTTGGATGTTTATGGGCTTTATTTTACACATTTATATCATTTTTGGGACTAACCTACTAACCGGAGGCCCAGCCCATATTGCTGTTTTTTTGCCTATTTTAGTATTTCGAAGAAAAGGAATATCAAATGGAGTCCAAACGGAATGAAACCTTCGGGAGCGTGAATTTTGGAACGAACGTGATCCAGAGGACTTGGAGTGCAAGTCAAGAAGCAGCCGAGGCTCCCACGAGATAGGAGGGTCCCCCCACTATAGGGCGCGCCCCCTGTCTCGTGGGCCCCTCAGACGGCCACCGACGTACTTCTTACTCCTATATATACCTACGTACCCCGAAAACATCCAGGAGGAGGAGGAAACACAATTTCCACCACCGTAACCTTCTGTATCCGCAAGATCCCATCTTGGAGCCTTCGCCGACGTTCTGCCGGAGGGGGAATCGACCATGGAGGGCTTTTACATCAACATCCTTGCCTCTCCGATGAGTTGTGAGTAGTTTACCACAGACCTACGGGTTCATAGTTATTAGCTAGACGGCTTCTTCTCTCTTTTTGGATCTCAATACAATGTTCTCCCCTTCTCTTGTGGACATCTATTCGATGTGAACTCTTTCTGCGGCGTGTTTGTCGAGATCCGATGAATTGTGGGTTCATGATCAAGTTTATCTATGAATAATATTTGAATCTTCTCTGAATTCTTTTATGTATGATTGAGTTATCTTTGCAAGTCTCTTCGAATTATCAGGTTGGTTTGGCCTACTAGATTGATCTTTCTTGCCATGGGAGAAGTGCTTAGCTTTGGGTTCAATCTTGCGGTGTCCTTACCCAGTGACAGAAAGGGTTGCAAGGCACGTATTGTATTGTTGCTATCGGGTTCAATCTTTGTTTGTTTCTGTAGGTGCGTGGGACTTTTGAGGAGCCTCCTACTGGATTGATACCTTGATTCTCAAAAACTGAGGGGAAATACTTATGCTATTATTGCTACATCACCCTCTCCTCTTCGAGGAAAACCAACGCAAGCTCAAGACGTAGCAAGAAGGATTTCTGGCGCCGTTGCCAGGGAGGTTTTTTCTCAAGTCAAGACATACCAAGTACCCATCACAAACCCATCTCCCTTGCATTTACATTATTTGCCATTTGCCTCTCATTTTCCTCTCCCCCCACTTCACCCTTGCCGTTTTATTCGCCCTCTCTTTCCCAATCTCCTACTCTCTTTTTCGCTTGCCTTTTTCTGTTTGCTTGTGTGTTGGATTACTTGTTGCCATGGCGCAAGATAATACCAAATTGTGTGATTTCTCGAATACCAATAACAATGATTTCCTTAGTACTCTGATTGCTCCTCTTAATGATGTTGAGTCTTGTGAAATCAATACTGCTTTGCTGAATCTTGTTATGAAAGATCAATTCACCGGCCTTCCTAGTGAAGATGCCGCTACTCATCTAAACAACTTTGTTGATTTGTGTGATATGCAAAAGAAGAAAGATACGGATAACAATATTGTCAAATTGAAGTTATTTCCGTTTTCACTCAGAGATCGTGCTAAAGTTTGGTTTTCATCTTTGCCTAAAAATAGTATTGATTCTTGGAATCTTGGAACAAGTGCAAAGACGCTTTTATCTCTAAGTATTTTCCTCCCGCTAAGATTATCACTCTTAGGAAAGATATCATGAATTTTAAACAACTTGATCATGAGCATGTTTCCCAATCTTGGGAAAGAATCAAATTGATGCTTCGCAATTGCCCTACTCATGGTTTGAATTTATGGATGACCATACAAAAATTTTATGCCGGTTTGAACTTTGCTTCTAGAAATCTCTTAGATTCGGCCGCAGGAGGCACATTTATGGAAATCATGTTAGGAGATGCTACAAAACTTCTTGATAACATTATGGCTAATTATTCTCAATGGGACACCGAAAGATCTTCTAGTAAAAAAGTGCATGCTATAGAAGAAATCAATGTTTTGAGTGGAAAGATGGATGAACTTATGAAATTGTTTGCTACTAAAAATACTCCTCTTGATCCCAATGATATGCCTTTGTCTTTTTTGATTGAGAATAATAATGAATCTATGGATGTGAATTTTGTTAGTAGGAATAGTTTTGTAAAGAATGCTTATAGAGGAAACTTTAATGCTAGACCGTTCCCTAGTAATTCCTCTAATAATTATGGAACTTCCTACAATAATTCTTATGGTAATTTTAATAAGATGCCCTCTGATTTCTCAGATGAATTTTAATGCTTTGCTTGAACAAAAATTGCTCAAAGTTGATGATTTGGTTAGGAACGTTGATAGACTTTCGCTTGATGTTGATTCTCTTAAACTTAGATCTTCTCCTCATAAGCATGATATCAGTGAGTCTCTCAAAGTAATGAGAATTTCCATTGATGAGTGTAAGGAAAGAACCGCTAGATTGCATGCTAAGGAAGATAGCTTTATAAAAGCGTGTTCTTCTAGTTTCCATGAAAATAATGATGAGGATCTTCAAGTTATTGATGCGTCTCCTATTAGATCTATGTTTTGCAATATGAATTTTGATGATTATGGGACTGATGATGAATCAACTTTGCCTAGAAGGCGTCCCAAGAATTCTGAGTCCTTAGATCTGGATGCTAAATTATGTAAAAGTGAGATTGCATAGGTCACAACTTCAAATAACAATGAACCTACTATCTCGTATTTCAAGGAATTTCATTATGATAATTGTTCTTTAAAAGTTTGTATGTCCTTGTTGCAATCCGTTGTTAATTCTCCTCATGCTTATAGTCAAAACAAAGATTTTACCAAACATATTGTTGATGCCTTGATGCAATCTTATGATGAAAAAGTTAATTTGGAAGTTTCTATACCTGGAAAACTTAATGATGAGTGGGAACTTACTATAAAGATTAGAATTAAAAATCATGAGTGTTTTGCTTTGCGTGATTTGGGTGCTAGTGTTTCCACGATTCCGAAAACTTTATGTGATATTTTAGGTTTCCATGATCTTGATGATTGCTCGTTAAATTTGCACCTTGCGGATTCCACCATTAAAAAGCCAATGGGAAGGATCAATGATGTTCTTATTGTTGCAAATAGAAATTTGGTGCCGGTGGATTTTATCATTCTTGATATATATTGCAATCTTTCTTGCCCTATTATTCTTGGTAGACCTTTCCTTAGAACGATTGGCGCGATTATTGGTATGAACGAAGGGAATATTAGATTCCAATTTCCATTAAAGAAAGGCATGGAGCACTTTCCAAGAAAGAAAGTCAAATTACCTTATGAATCTATCATGAGGGCTACTTATGAATTTAGTGCCAAGGATGGCACCCGTTAGATCTATCTTCGCTTTTATGCATAGCTAGGGGCGTTAAACGATAGCGCTAGTTGGGAGGCAACCCAATTTTCTTTGTGTTTTTTTGTTTTTGCTCCTGTTTAGTAATAAATATTGCATCTACCTTCTGTTTAGATGTGTTTTTATCTTTTAATAGTATTTGTGCCAAGTAGAACCTATAGGATAACCTATGATGACAGTTGATTTGATTCTGCTGAAAAACAGAAACTTTGTATGCACGAATTTAGTTTTGTTAAATCACAAAAACGTGCTTTTGCGTTGATTCTTTTTTCTTCTGTTCAATAAACAAATTGTGCAGGACTTCCTATTTTGGTAGGAGTTTTAGAGTTCCAGAAGTTTGCGTTAGTTACACATTGCTAAAGACTATTTTGTTTTTGACAGATTCTGTTTTTCGTGTGTTGTTTGCTTATTTTGATGCATCTATGGCTAGTAAAATATTTTATAAACCATATAGAAGTTGCAATACAGTAGGTTTAACACCAAAATAAATAAAGAATGAGTTCATTACAGTACCTTATGTGGTGGTTTTGTTTTCTTTCACTAACGTAGCTTATAAGATTTCCTGTTGAGTTTTGTGTTGTGAAGTTTTCAAGTTTTGGGTAAAGCTTTTATGGACTATGGAATAAAGGGTGGCAAGAGCCTAAGCTTGGGGATGCCCAAGGAACCCCAAGATATTCAAGAATAGCCAAAAGCCTAAGTTTGGGGTTTCCCCGGGAAGGCATCCCCTCTTTCGTATTCGTTCATTGGTAACTTTACTTGGAGCTATATTTTTATTCGCCACATGATATGTGTTTTGCTTGGAGCGTCGTGTATTATATTAGTCTTTGCTTTTTTGTTTACCACAATCATCCTTGCTGTACACACCTTTTTGGAGAAGCCTATTTGATTAGAATTTGCTAGAATGTGCTTCACTTATATCGTTTGAGCTTGATAGTTTTTGCTCTAGTGCTTCACTTATATCTTTTAGAGCACGGTGGTGTCTTAATTTTGAAGAAATTATTAGTCTCTCATGCTTCACTTATATTATTTTGAGAGTCTTTTAGAACAGCATGGTATTTGCTATGGTTACAAATTTGGTCCTAGAATGATGAACATCCAAGTTGAGTATAATAAGAACTATCATAGAAAAGTGAATTGGATGCTATGATCAATTTGATGCATGATAATTGTTTTGAGATATGGAGGTAGCGATATTAAAGTCATGCTAGTTGGGTGATTCCCGAAGCATGCACGTATGGTGAACCGCTTTGTGATGAAGTTGGAGCAAGATTTTATTTATTGAGTATCTTCCTTATGAGTGGCGGTCGGGGATGAGCGATGGTCTTTTCCTACCAATCTATCCCCCTAGGAGAATGCACGTAGTGCTTTGGTTTTTGATGACTTCTAAATTTTTGCAACAAGTATATGAGTTCTTTTGACTAATGTTGAGTCCATGGATTATACGCACCCTTTCACCCTTCCATCATTGCTAGCCTCTCTTGTACCGTGCAACTTTCGCCGGTACCATACACCCACCATATACCTTCCTCAAAACCGCCATCATACCTACCTATTGTGGCATTTCCATAGCCATTCCGAGATATATTGCCATGCAACTTTCTGCCGTTCCGTTCATATGACACACATTACTTTTGTCATATTGCTCTTTGCATGATCATGTAGTTGATATTATATTTGTGGCAAGGCCACCTTCATAATTTTCATACATGTCGCTCTTGATTCATTGCATATCCCGGTACACCGTCAGAGGCATTCATATAGAGTCATACATTGTTCTAGATTTGAGTTGTAATTCTAGAGTTGTAAATCCATAAAAGTGTGATGATCTTCATTATTAGAGCATTGTCCTAGTGAGGAAAGGATGATGAATACTATGAGTCCCCCACAAGTCGGCATGAGACTTCGGACTTTACAAAAAGAAAAAAAAGGGAAAAAGAAAAAAAAGAAAGGCCAAAAAGAAAGAAAAAAGAAGGCCAAAGAAAAAAGAAAAAAAGGAAAAGAAAAAAATAAAATAAAATGAGAGAAAAAGAGAGAAGGGACAATGCTACTATCTCTTTTTCCACACTTGTGCTTCAAAATAGCACCATGATCTTCATGATAGAGTCTCATATATTGTCACTTTCATATACTATTGGGAATATTTCATTATAGAACTTGGCTTGTATATTCCAATGATCGGCTTCCTCAAAAATGCCCTAGGTCTTCGTGAGCAAGCGAGTTGGATGCACACCCACTTAGTTTCTTTTGTTGAGATTTCATATATTTATAGCTCTAGTGCATCCGTTGCATGGCAATCCCTACTCACTCACATTGATATCTATTAATGGGCATCTCCATAGCCCGTTGATACGCCTAGTTGATGTGAGACTATCTTCTCCTTTTTTGTCTTCTCCACAACCACCATTCTATTCCACATATAGTGTTATGTCCATGGCTCACGCTCATGTATTGTGTGAAAGTTGAATAAGTTTGAGATTATTAAAGTATGAAACAATTGCTTGGCTTGTCATCGGGGTTGTGCATGATTAAATACTTTGTGTGATGAAGATAGAGCAACAGCAAGACTATATGATTTTGTAGGGATAACTTTCTTTGGCCATGTTATTTTGAGAAGACATGATTACTTTGATTAGTATGCTCGAAGTATTACTATTTCTTATGTCAATATGAACTTTTATTTTGTATCATTTGGATCTGAACATTCATGCCACAATAAAGAAAATTACATTATAAATTATGCTAGGTAGCATTCCACATCAAAAATTTCTTTTTTATCATTTACCTACTCGAGGATGAGCAGGAATTAAGCTTGGGGATGCTTGATAGGTCTCCAACGTATCTATAATTTTTGATTGTTCCATGCTATTATATTACCCCTTTTGGATGTTTATGGGCTTTATTTTACACATTTATATCATTTTTTGGCTAACCTACTAACCAGAGGCCCAGCCCATATTGCTGTTTTTTAGCCTAGTTCAGCATTTTGAAGAAAAGGAATATCAAATGGAGTCCAAACGGAATGAAACCTTCAGGAGCGTGAATTTTGGAACGAACGTGATCCAGAGGACTTGGAGTGCAAGTCAAGAAGCAGCCAAGGCTCCCACGAGATAGGAGGGCGCCCCCCCCCCTATAGGGCACTCCCCCTGTCTCATGGGCCCCTCGGGCGGCCACCGACGTACTTCTTACTCCTATATATACCTACGTACCCCGAAAACATCCAGGAGGAGGACGAAACACAATTTCCACCACCGTAACCTTCTGTATCCGCGAGATCGCATCTTGGAGCCTTCGCCGGCGTTCTGCCGGTGGGGGAATCAACCTCAGAGGGCTTCTAGATCAACATCCTTGCCCCTCCGATGAGTTGTGAGTAGTTTACCACAGACCTACGGGTTCATAGTTATTAGCTAGACGGCTTCTTCTCTCTTTTTGGATCTCAATACAATGTTCTCCCCTTCTCTTGTGGACATCTATTCGATGTGAACTCTTTCTGCAGTGTGTTTGTCGAGATCCGATGAATTGTGGGTTCATGATCAAGTTTATCTATGAATAATATTTGAATCTTCTCTGAATTCTTTTATGTATGATTGAGTTATCTTTGCAAGTCTCTTCGAATTATCAGGTTGGTTTGGCCTACTAGATTGATCTTTCTTGCCATGGGAGAAGTGCTTAGCTTTGGGTTCAATCTTGCGGTGTCCTTACCCAGTGACAGAAAGGGTTGCAAGGCACGTATTGTATTGTTGCTATCAAGGATAACAAGATGGGGTTTATATCATATTGCTTGAGTTTATCCCTTTACAACATGTCATATTGCTTAATGCGTTACTCTGTTCTTATGAACTTAATACTCTAGATGCAGGCAGGAGTCGGTCGTTGTGTGGAGTAATAGTAGTAGATGCAGGAAGGAGTCGGTCTACTTGTTGCGGACGTGATGCCTATATACATGATCATGCCTCGATAATCTCATAATTATTCTCTTTTCTATCAATTGCTCGACAGTAATTTGTGCACCCACCGTAATAGTTATGCTATCTTGAGAGAAGCCACTAGTGAAACCTATGGCCCCCAGGTCTATCTCTTATCATATTTGCTTCCAATCTACTTTTATTTGCATCTTTACTTTTTGCATCTATATTATAAAATACCAAAAATATATTTATCTTATCTTACTATCTTTATTAGATCTCACTTTCGCAAGTGGTTGTGAAGGGATTGACAACCCCTTTATTGCGTTGGTTGTGAGTTCTTTGTTTGTTTCTGTAGGTGCATGGGACTTTTGAGGAGCCTCCTACTGGATTAATACCTTGGTTCTCAAAAACTGAGGGGAAATACTTATGCTACTATTGCTGCATCACCCTCTCCTCTTCGAGGAAAACCAACGCAAGCTCAAGACGTAGCAAGAAGGATTTCTGGCGTCGTTGCCGGGGAGGTTTTCGCTCAAGTCAAGACATACCAAGTACCCCTCACAAACCCATCTCCCTGGCATTTACATTATTTGCCATTTGCCTCTCATTTTCCTCTCCTCCCACTTCACCCTTGCCGTTTTATTCGCCCTCTCTTTCCCAATCTCCTCCTCTCTTTTTCGCTTGCCTTTTTCTGTTTGCTTGTGTGTTGGATTACTTGTTGCCATGGCGCAAGATAATACCAAATTGTGTGATTTCTCGAATACCAATAACAGTGATTTCCTTAGTACTCCGATTGCTCCTCTTAATGATGTTGAGTCTTGTGAAATCAATACTGCTTTGCTGAATCTTGTTGTGAAAGATCAATTCGCCAGCCTTCCTAGTGAAGATGCCGCTACTCATCTAAACAACTTTGTTGATTTGTGTGAGATGCAAAAGAAGAAAGATACGGATAACAATATTGTCAAATTGAAGTTATTTCCGTTTTCACTTACAGATCGTGCTAAAGTTTGGTTTTCATCTTTGCCTAAAAATAGTATTGATTCCTGGAACAAGTGCAAAGACGCTTTTATCTCTAAGTATTTTCCTCCCGCTAAGATTATCACTCTTAGGAATGATATCATGAATTTTAAACAACTTGATCATGAGCATTTTACCAATCTTGGGAAAGAATGAAATTGATGCTTCGCAATTGCCCTACTGATGGTTTGAATTTATGGATGATCATACAAAATTTTTATGCCGGTTTGAATTTTGCTTCTAGAAATCTCTTAGATTCGGCCGCGGGAGGCACATTTATGGAAATCACGTTAGGAGATGCTACAAAACTTCTTGATAACATTATGGCTAATTATTCTCAATGGCACACCGAAAGATCTTCTAGTAAAAAAGTGCATGCTATAGAAGAAATCAATGTTTTGAGTGGAAAGATGGATGAACTTATGAAATTGTTTGCTACTAAAAATACTCCTCTTGATCCCAATGATATGCCTTTGTCTTCTTTGATTGAGAATAATAATGAATCTATGGATGTGAATCTTGTTGGTAGGAATAGTTTTGGAAACAATGCTTATAGAGGAAACTTTAATGCTAGACCGTTCCCTAGTAATTCCTCTAATAATTATGGAAATTCCTACAATAATTCTTGTGGTAATTTTAATAAGATGCCCTCTGATTTTGAGAATAGTGTGAAAGATTTTATGATTTCTCAAAAGAATTTTAATGCTTTGCTTGAAGAAAAATTGCTCAAAGTTGATGATTTGGCTAGGAACGTTGATAGACTTTCGCTTGATGTTGATTCTCTTAAACTTAGATCTTCTCCTCCTAAGCATGATATCAATGAGTCTCTCAAAGTAATGAGAATTTCCATTGATGAGTGTAAGGAAAGAACCCCTAGATTGCGTGCTAAGAAAGATTGCTTTATAAAAGTGTGTTCTTCTAGTTTCCATGAAAATAATGATGAGGATCTTAAAGTTATTGATGCGTCTCATATTAGATCTATGTTTTGAAATATGAATTTTGATGATTATGGGACTGATGATGAATCAACTTTGCCTAGAAGGCGTCCCAAGAATTCGGAGTCCTTAGATCTTGATGCTAAATTTGGTAAAAGTGAGATTGGAGAGGTCACAACTTCAAATAACATTGAACCTACTATCTCGGATTTCATGGAATTTCATTATGATAATTGTTCTTTAAAAGGTTGTATTTCCTTGTTGCAATCCGTTGTTAATTCTCCTCATGCTTATTGTCAAAACAAAGCTTTTACAAAACATATTGTTGATGCCTTGATGCATTCTTATGATGAAAAAGTTAATTTGGAAGTTTCTATACCTAGAAAACTTAATGATGAGTGGAAACCTACTATAAAGATTAGAATTAAAAATCATGAGTGTTTTGCTTTGTGTGATTTGGGTGCTAGTGTTTCCACGATACCAAAAACTTTATGCGATATTCTAGGTTTCCATGATCTTGGTGACTGCTCGTTAAATTTGCACCTTGCGGATTCCACCATTAAAAAGCCAATGGGAAGGATCAATGATGTTCTTATTGTTGCAAATAGAAATTCGGTGCCTGTGGATTTTATCGTTCATGATATAGATTGAAATCTTTCTTGCCCTATTATTCTTGGTAGACCTTTCCTTAGAACGATTGGCGTGGTTATTGATATGAAAGAAGGGAATATTAGATTCCAATTTCCATTAAAGAAAGGCATGGAGCACTTTCCAAGAAAGAAAGTTAAATTACCTTATGAATCTATCATGCGGGCTACTTATGAATTTAGTGCCAAAGATGGCACCCGTTAGATCTATCTTCGCTTTTATGCCTAGCTATTGGCGTTAAACGATAGCGCTAGTTGGGAGGAAACCCAATTTTCTTTGTGTTTTTTGTTTTTGCTCCTATTTTTGCTCCTGTTGGCGTCAATCCTTGGCTCCTCTTCAGGGGATGAGCCTGCGCCGGTCCGGGTCCCTTGCGTGGCCTCGCCAACGATCGTGGGGGCGCCAGCCCCCAGCCCCCTGCCGAGAGGGGGCGAACCACTTCAGGACCTGCCGACAGCACCGGCGGCGGAGGACGACATCAACAGCGTGCTCGAGCTTGCGCGCGAACGAAGCGTCGTTCGCCACGAGTTCCTTCAAAAGACGATGGAGGCGGTGGGCTAGCTTGGTGGAGAGCTTGCGGATGTGGACGTGCGCCTTGAAGCTGAGGGCCTGTGGCTGATTGTGGAGCGACGCTAGCCGAAGGTGGCCACCAACCTCGCACGCCACCCACACGAGCTTGAAAACGAGAAGGCCGAGGCGTCCCTTGCGGCCTCGCAAGAGGCCTGCTCCCGGGCTCTGGAGGAGGCTCAGGAAGCAGATTATCGTCGCGAGATCACACAGAAGCGCGCGTGGGAGCTCCAAGCCTAGAGCGCCTCCCTGGAGCAGCAGGTGGAGCTGCGTGAGGCCGCCCTTGCATCGTTAAAGGGGACACCTGTCGAGGAGGAGGAGCTCCGGAGGCATGAGGAAGCGCTAACGCTGGAGGCCGCTGACCGCAATCTTGACCTTGAGCAGTTGGAGACGAGGGAGCGCAAGGTTACCCAGGCGGAGGACGATGTTGGCGCGCTGTAGGCTCGAGTCCAGGAAGAGGTCAACCGCCGCGTGGCGGAGGCTCGCGCAGATCTTGTGAGCAGGTATGACCTGAAGCTGAAGCTGGTTGAAGCCGAGGCTGCAGGCAGGACTGCCGCCCTTAGGTCCAAGCTGAGTGAAGTGGAGGGGCGCTCGGAAATTGCCGCATCCGCATTGGTCTCGATGCAGGCCGAGCTGACAGGTTGATGACGCCGAGTCCATTGCGTAGCAGAACATAGAGGAAGTGCTTGAGCGGCAGACGCTGGAGCACATGCACGGCCCCATGCTCCAGGAACTCAGGAATAGGGCCAACACGGCCCTGGGAATATTTGTGACGAGGATGCCCCGCATCCTCACGTGACCAACTATGCCAGTCATCTCCACTTCTTCACCAATGTGGTGACGCGCCTGGAGAACCGCTTCGAGAGAGCTCGCCAACTTGTCGAGGAGAGGACCCATAGCCTGCTTGGGCGTGCATTTTCCCGCTTCTTCAGCCATCTTCAGAACACTGATCCCCACTTCGACTTCGACGTTGTCATCGCCCCAGTGCCCGAGACCATCTAGGGCGACCTAGCGTGGTGGGTGGAGGACAACGTGGATGCTCTTGTTAGGGCCTTTGCTTCCGACACCTACGGGGTGATAGTCACGGCGGATGGTGGTGACGTGGTCGACGGCGGTGACGGTGGCGCTGGTGATGGTGATTCCAGCGATAGCGACAGCGGCGCCAGTGATGCGTCGGGAGGTGACCAGGAGGATGCGGTAAGCGACATGTCTGACTGACCCCGTGTTCCTCTGTTGTTTATCCTGAACACTAAAGCTCGGGCAGGGCCCCAAAGGTTGTAAGAGCATTTTGGGAGGGGAAGCCCCTCATGTAAAAAGATTGCCATCTGTATGCTTTTAGGAATGATGCTGAACATGTGCCTCCATGATCCTACGGGCCCTGTGGCGAGCTTGTTGTTGTAGTTTACCTTTAGCCAGGAAAAGACCTTAATAGGCTCGCGAGGCCGTGAGCCTCCGAGGGTCCCCTGAGGGGCCTGTTGACCAGGTCGTGAAGGCCTTGCGAGAGCGAGTGTCGGCCGCGGTACGGCATGCGTGCAATGAACATGCGCTTCGCACAACCCTCCCCGTGAGAGGCTCGCGAGGGGGAGGCAGCTAGTGCAAACTCCAAACTAGTGCAGAAACCAGAACACACGAGAAATCACAGGAACAAGATAAGACACCCCACTCCCGCATACGCAAATGCAAATTCAACTAAACTTAAATCCGAAGCAAGGAAGCTTGACCACAGAAAGGGAGGCAAAAAAGCAAAAGGCCGCGTCCGGCACCTAGTCTAGTCTTCGATGTCTTCTCACCAGCGCGGAGCTAAGTGCTACCACTGGGCGTGGGAGGGAGCCCCGAGGCCCGAGGGCGGCTCTCCGGAGACTCCGGGGCATGTACAACCCCACTCATTATTACGTGAGAGTGTCACGGGTGGCGAGCTTCACAGGCACTGGGCCTTCTTCACATGCACCGGGCCTTGCTTCATATCGCCAGATGAGGGCCCCGCCTTGCGCCACCCTCGACCACCATTGATGGCGGCCGGAGACCAAGTACGACGCCAATGGAGCAAAGGGGACGCCAGCGGCACCCTCGGTGACCACGGGTCCTCTACCGGGGGTAGGCTTTGCAGCACCTCCCCGACAGAGGGCCTACCTCCAGGGGACGCCTTGCTCCATGCGCCGTGGGGAGGGGCCTGGCTCCTGGTCCCTCTCCTGCAGCCCCCAGTGCGCTCCTCCTAGCGGAAGGGAGACTGCCGAGCTGGGGCAGCCGTCCGCTGCTGTGACCTGAACCTCCTGCGACCCATGGTTAGCATAAGCTTGCTCCTGAGGAATTAGTGGTACCCGGTAGTTGCTGCTACCAGTGCAGTTCATGAGGCTTCCTTGAGGCTCCTGAAAAGGCTCAGCTTCTGGCATCATTTCCTCCCAGCCTGACCCGAGGAACGAGCCATGGTCGTCTTCTAGCGCGTAAATCCAATCCACCATGCGGGGCACTTAAGCCTCCGAGGTCCCCGCCTTGAAGACTTCACCGTAGTGCCCCACGCTCCATGTGGCCTGGCCCAACACGCCATCTTGAGGATGGTAGGGTAGTGGCCCGCCCGGGCCATAGGCGGCGATGCGCATGCCCTTGTTCATCGGAGGTGGTGCTGGTGCGGCCTGGCGTCCGGCGCTGATGGTTGAGTTGGTGTCGATGAAGCCATGGGGCGCGCCTGAGGGCATGTGGGTGCGGAGAGGCCGGCCGCGTGATCCGACCAGGGCCTGGGGTGGAAGCTGGAAATAGAAGGGCGGTGACCCCTAGGCTACGTCATCCAGGAGCTCCGCAACGCGCTCCAACAATGCGTCTCGGCCGCTCTCCTGCAACCTGCACCGTAGCAGCTCCCGAGCCATAGTAAGCACGGACCTCATGTTTGCTTGTTCCCGTCGGGTGTGCGGCACCGTGGCCGCGGCGTGGCTTGAGGCCCTTGCGGCTGATCGCACCTGCCGCAGAGTAAGGGCATGCAGTGCTTGACCGCGTCGCCCGCGCCCCGCAGCATTCTGCGGTGCGCGGGCTGCCTGGGGCGCGGGGTTGAGGTCACCTTGGGTAGGCGGCGTGGCACGGGCTGGCCACGCTGCCCAGCGGTCGGCGTCAGTCGTCGGGTCGCCAGACATGGATGCGACGAAGGAGTGAACGCAGATCGGCGGAAAGAAGATTTCGGCACACCCCCACCTGACGCGCCAAATGCCGGATATCGGGTTCCAGCAAAACCCTTAAGGTTCGAACACTAGGGTGCACATGAAGATCTTTCCCTACCGAAACACGCCCTTAGCCTCGCCGCGATCCCTAAGCTAGATCGATGAACCCACAGCACAAGAGACACAAGATTTATACAGGTTCGTGCCACCGTTCTGGTGTAATACCCTACTCCTGTGTGTGGTGGTGGATTTCCTCTTGGGCTGATGATGAACTGTACAGAGGAAGAACAGCCTCGCCAGGAGAGGTGTTCTTGAGGTGGTGTGGTGTTCTACTTGGGAAGGATTCGATCCCCTTCTACTGTGGTGGCTAGCCCTATTTATAGGGGCCCTGATCCTCTTCCCAAATGCTGAGCGAGAAGGGATCCAACAACGGACATTTTGAAAGGTGACAGCTAGTACAAGCTATCCTGACTAAAGGTGGTCTTCGCCTGCCAAAGGCGCTGGTGGTGACGCCGTCTTGGGCTCCATGGTGACTGAGGGAGTCCTGGACTAGGGGGTGTCCGGACAGCCGGACTATCAATATCCGCCGGACTCCAAGACTACGAAGATACAAGATTGAAGACTCCGTCCCGTGTCCGGATGGGACTTTCCTTGGCGTGGAAGGCAAGCTTGGCAATACGGATATGTAGATCTCCTACCATTGTAACCGACTCTATGTAACCCTAGCCTCCTCCAGTGTCAATATAAACCGGAGGGCTTTAGTCCGTAGGACAACATACATTTCAACAATCATACCATAGGCTAGCTTCTAGGGTTTAGCCTCCTTGATCTCGTGGTAGATCTACTCTTGTACTACCCATATCATCAATATTAATCAAGCAGGACGTAGGGTTTTACCTCCATCGAGAGGGCCCGAACCTGGGTAAATACATCGTGTCCCTCGTCTCCTGTTACCATCCGCCTAGACGCACAGTTCGGGACCCCCTACCCGAGATCCGCCGGTTTTGACACCGACATTGGTGCTTTCATTGAGAGATCCTCCGTGTCGTCACCGATAGGCTTGATGGCATCTTCAACTAGCAACGCTGTCCAGGGTGAGACTTTTCTCCCCGGATAGATCTTCGTATTCGGCGGCTTCGCCCTGCGGGCCAATTCACTTGGCCATCTGGAGCAGATCGAAAGCTACGCCCCTGGCCGTCAGGTCAGATTTGGAAGCTTAAACTTCACGGCCGATGTCCGCGGAGACTTGATCTTCGACGGACTCGAGCCACAGCCGAGCGCACCGCACTGTGACGATGGGCGTGATCTAGCCCTGCCGCCGAACAGTGCCTTGGTGGCCGCACACGGATCTGCTTCGGCCATTAGCCCGGAGCCGATCGCCCAGATCGAGGGCCGGTGGATAGATGCCGCCCTGGGGGCTTCAATATCCACGGCGATGGAGCCGAACACCAATCTTGTCCCTCGAGAAACTCGTGATTCCGAGGCGCCGGACTCCTTTCCGGACTCCGAACCTCCCGCGCCCCTACCAATCAATCCGGATTGGGCGCCGGTTATGGAATTCACCGCCGCGGACATCTTCCAATGCTCACCCTTCGGCGATATCTTGAATTCACTAAAGCATCTCTCGTTATCAGGAGAGTCCTGGCCGGATTATGGCCAGGATGGTTGGGATACGGACGACGAAGAAATTCAGAGTCCACCCACCACCCACTTTGTAGCCACTGTCGACGATCTAACCGGCATGCTAGACTATGACTCCAAAGACATCGACGCTATGGACGACGATGCCGGAGACGAACAGGAACCAGCGCCTACAGGGCATTGGAAGACCACCTCGTCATACGACATATATATGGTGGACACCCCAAAAGACGGGGATGGCGAAGAAGCAGCGGAGGCAGACTCTTTAAAGAAGCAGCCCAAACGCCGGCGTCAGCGGCGCCGCTCTAAATCCCGCCACAGCAAGAATGGAGATTCCGGCACAGGAGATAATAACACTCCAGAGAGCACTGAAGACAATCCCCTCCAGCAAGACTCAGCGCAGGAGGATGCAGAAGCAAGCCCTCATGAGGGGGCGGCAGACGAAGAGGTTGAGGATCATAACTATATGCCTCCCTCCGAAGACGAAGCAAGCCTCAACGATGACGAATTCGTCGTACCCGAGGATCCCATCGAACAAGAGCGCTTCAAGCGCAGGCTTATCGCCATAGCAAACAGCCTAAAGAAAAAGCAGCAGCAGCTTCAAGCTGATCAGGACCTGCTGGCCGATCGATGGACCGAGGTCCTCGCGGCCGAAGAGTATAAACTCGAACGTCCCTCCAAAAGTTACCCAAGACGCAAGCTGCTCCCCCGATTAGAGGAGGAAGCATACGTACCTCCATCACCAGCGCACGATATGGCTGACCGACCACCCCGTGGTCGTGACAGAGAGGCATCCAGGCCCCCAGCCAAGACCATACCCCGGCATCGCTCCAAAAGTACGAAGCCAAGAGGGAACGCGCCGGACTTGCGAGACATATTGCAGGACAAAGCAAGGCAATCCAGATCCATCTATGGATCACGTGGGCGCCCTACGACCCACGACGAATACCGTCGTGCTGGATACAATAACCCCGGCCGGGCCGAACACAGCAAACAGCGCTCTCTCGAGCTGCGTCGCGATATCGCTCAATACAGGGGCGCCGCACACCCGCTATGCTTCACTGACGAAGTAATGGATCATCTGATCCCCGAAGGGTTTAAACCCGTAAACATCGAATCTTACGATGGCACAACAGACCCCGCGGTCTGGATCGAAGACTATCTTCTCCACATCCATATGGCCCGCGGCGACGATCTCCACGCCATCAAGTACCTCCCACTCAAGCTTAAAGGACCAGCTCGGCATTGGCTTAATAGCCTGCCCGCAGAGTCAATTGGGTGTTGGGAAGACCTGGAGGCCGCATTCCTTGATAACTTCCAAGGCACTTATGTGCGACCACCAGACGCCGATGACCTAAGCCACATCATTCAGCAGCCAGACAAATCGGCCAAACAATTCTGGACACGGTTCTTGACGAAGAAAAATCAAATCATCGATTGTCCGGACGCAGAGGCCCTTGCAGCCTTCAAACATAACATCCGGGACGAATGGCTAGCCCGGCACCTGGGGCAGGAAAAGCCGAAATCCATGGCAGCCCACATCGTTAATGACCCGCTTTTGTGCGGGAGAGGACAGCTGGCTAGCCCGCAGCAACAATCTCCGTAAAAATTCTCGCAGTCCGGATACTAAGGACAACAACGGCAGGTCACGTCGAAACAAAAACAATCGCCGCATTAACGGCGACGATAAGGAGGATACGACAGTCAATGCCGGATTCTGAGGCTCTAAACCCGGTCAGCGGAAGAAGCCATTTAAAAGAACCACTCTGGGTCCGTCCAATCTGGACCGAATACTCGACCGCTTATGCCAGATACATGGCACCTTTGAAAAGCCAGCTAACCACACCAATAGAGATTGCTGGGTGTTCAAGCAGGCCGGCAAGTTAATTGCCGAAAACAATGACAAGGGGCTAAATAGCGACGACGAGGAAGAGACCCGGCCGCCGAACAACAGAGGACAGAAGGGTTTTCCCCCACAAGTACGGACGGTGAATATGATATACGTGACCCACATACCCAAGAGGGAGAGGAAACGCGCACTAAGGGACGTCTATGCGATGGAGCCAGTCGCCCCAAAGTTCAACCCATGGTCCTCTTGTCCGATCACTTTCGATCGAAGAGACCATCCGACCAGCATACGCCATGGCGGATTCGCCGCATTGGTCTTAGACCCAATCGTCGATGGGTTCCACCTCACGAGAGTCCTGATGGACGGCGGCAGCAGCCTGAACCTACTTTATCAGGATACAGTGCACAAAATGGGCATAGACCCATCAAGGATTAAACCTACAAAGACAACCTTTAAAGGTGTCATACCAGGAGTGGAAGCCAACTGCATAGGCTCAGTCACACTGGAAGTGGTCTTCGGATCCCTGGATAATTTCCGGAGCGAAGAGTTAATCTTCGACATAGTCCCGTTTCGCAGCGGCTATCACGCTCTGCTCGGACGAACCGCGTTTGCCAAATTCAACGCGGTGCCGCACTATGCATACCTAAATCTCAAGATGCCAGGCCCTCGTGGAGTCATCACAGTCAATGGGAATACGGAACGCTCCCTCCGAACGGAGCAACATACAGCGGCTCTCGCGGCAGAAGTACAGAGCAGCCTTCTAAGGCAATTCTCTAGTCCGGCCGTTAAACGGCCGGATACAGCAAAGCGCGCCCAGAGCAATGCCAACCAAGACCACCTGGCGCGATCAGAGCACGCGTAGCAATGCGGCCCCAACCCTTGCCCGCGCATGATCGCAAGAATAACACTCCGCGGACATCATTACGCCTTGGAGATACCATGGGCACAAGGGAGGGGGCACGATCGCAACGGACCCAGAGTGCGGCTCGACCACACCGGGGGCTCGCAAGTGTGCCCCCCTTTTTTATTTTTCTTCTTTTTTGTACACAGGACTCTGTTCACCAGAAGCCCTGTCCGGCGGCGAACCCGCCGAACTGATGATGCAACAGTCAGGGACTAAAGAAGGCCGTGACGAACATCCAGGTGGTCTCAATTACGAGCATTAAAATTCGATTATATACACCAAGTTTGCAGCTCATCCCTGGAGGGGGACATGTTTATTTAGTCCAAATCCCTTGCTTACCGCACTATTTGAATCAGTCCGCTCTACTAGCAGACTTTCTTTCATAAATAATGCAGCACCTTTTTATTGCAATGGCATTATTTTTTATATATATGTTCATTACATGACATCTTGCACATGTATATTTTGGTACGGCTGAATACGCCAGGGGCTTCTGTTCCCCAAATTATGGTGTGATTAAGTCCGAACACTTTCACAAGTGCGGCACCCCGAACTTATAGCATTATATGAATCGGCTCCGAATCATGTCTTGGGTCAATAGTTGGGTTTGCCCGGCTCCCATGTTTTGGTGCCTTACGTTCCGTTCCGTCGGCTAAGGTAGAACTGGGAGAACCACTGCGATTGCGCCCCGATTGAGCTGGGCGAGCGCCTCAGTGGAGAAAGCTAAAACTGACTGGCATGATAAGGCGAGAGACTGGTCGCTGTTCGAGAGGTTTTTTCGGGTCCTTAAAGACTCACGCCGCTTCGAGAGAAGTTCCGGATAATGTCCGATGAAGGCGTGGATAGCGCCCCGGATTCGGTCTTCCGAATACCAGGGGCTTCGCCGAAATTTAAAATTATAGAATTCTATGGCTAAGTGAGAGTGTTCAAGCATTATAAGTCTGGTTGCCTTGTTCGTCGTGTTGAGCGCCTCCCTAGATGGACCCAAAAATGGGAACAAGTGTGCTCAAGTTTATCCTGAACACCCAAGCACTTGTGGCTTGGGGGATCAAGCCAACGACTTACCATCTCTCAGATTTTACAAACGGCCGCACAGAAGGTAATATTTTAAATTAAACAAGCGTTGCTCATGGCGCATATAAACGAAGTTTTCAGCGCACATGATAAATACACAGCGAGTTCACTCAAAGATTACATTTAGGGAGCACTCATCTGCAATATCGCAGGCTCCCTTCAGGACAATTTTATAATACTTCTCTGGCGTGCGATACTCCTTGCCCGGCGGCGGTGGGTCCGTGAGAAGCTTCTCCGCATCCAATTTGCCCCATTGCACCTTTATGCGGGCAAGGGCCCGACGAGCGCCTTCAATACAGGCGGAGCGCTTGACTACATCCAGCCTGGGGCATGCATCCACCAGCCGCCGCACGAGGCCAAAGTAGCTACCAGGCATGGCCTGTCCAGGCCACAGCCGGACTATGAGGCCCTTCATGGCCTCCTCAGCTACCTTGTGGAGTTCGACCAGCTGCTTCAGCTGGTCGCTTGGGGGCACCGGATGGCCGGCCTCAGAGTACTGAGACCAGAAGACCTTCTCCGTCGAGCTCCCCTCCTCGCCATGATATAATGCGGCGGCATCAGACGCACTACGCGGCAGATCTGCAAACGCCCCTGGAGAGCTCCAAATTCGGGTAAGTGTCAGGTAGTTCACATTAACATGCCTGCTTTGCATAAAAAATGCCTTACCCGCCGCTATCTTCTTTATGTCCTCAACCTCCTGAAGGGCCTTATGGGCCTCGGCCTTGGCGGACTTGGCACTCTCGAGAGCCGAGGCAAGCTCGGACTTTCGAGTCTTGGAGTCACGCTCCAAACTCTCATGCTTTTCCATGAGAGCCTGGAGCTCTTGCCGAACTTCCGCCACCCGTGCCTCTTGCTTTTCTCGCTCAGCCCGTTCCACGGCCGCACTGCGTTCGGTCGCGGACACAGCATCCTTCAGGGCTGCCACCTCGTTAGTGGCCCCTGCAATACACATATTATCCTTGTTAATTTTATTTGCAACCAAAATCCTTTTCTGTAAGGTACTTATTCAAAGTGGTGTTATTCACCTTCTTTTTCCTCGAGCTGCCTCTTGGCATGGCCGAGCTCTTGCTCGGACCGCTCGAGATCCTTCTTCAGCACCTCGACCTCCGCCGTTAATGCGGTAGAGGTCAGCAGTGCAGCCTGCAAACCCATATTGACATATTTTAGGCAACCCTGATTATATCTTGTTAGATCCTCAGTCCGGCTTTTCTTTCCGAACACCGAACTAAGCATCAGGGGCTACTGTCTATGCGGTATTACATTACATAATTTTAACTTCTTACCTCAAAGCCTGTTAGAAGGCTGCTGTAGGCTTTGGTCAGCCCGCTCTTAGCGAGCTGAACCTTCTCAATCACCACACTCATGATAGTGCGGTGTTCTTCCTCGATGGAGGCGCCTTTAAGCGCCTCCAACAGGTTATCCGGCGCCTCCGGTTGGACGGAGGCCGCCCGCGTCACGGTCCTGCCCTTCTTTCGAAGAGGCCGCTTGCCGGACTCTGGAACCACTGCGGGTTCCGATGTAGAGTCCGGCACTAAGTCCGGGAGGCTGCCTGACGGCGCCTCCGGAGCCTCCTCCTAATGGTCCCTCTCTGGTGTCCCACCTCGGCGTCCTCGTCGGCGCGTGGGGTAGAGGCAGTCGGGATGGAATTCACATCCGACGAGGCCAATGACCCGCTCGATGAGTCGGGGAGATCATCATTGGCCGGACTACGGGCAGAATGTGGCGTTAGAAGGATACTACGCGACATAAAAGAAACTACACATCAGGGATCCGGATACTTACGATCTTGCTGGACGCCTGGCCCTTGGAGGCTACTCATCCTCGCCAACGCTGATGTTGGCGAAACTATCCGGGGGGATAGTTCTCCCCCTCTTGGACCCTTCGGCCTCCCCGATTGGGGAAGCCTTCCTCTTCTTCTCTCCCTCCTCCGGGAGAGAATACTCCTCCTCCTCGTCTTCAGGGGAGGAGTCTTCGTCGTTGTCAGACGCCTGATTGCGGGAACTCTTTCGAGTCCCCGCGGCCGCCTTCTTGGCCTTCTTCTCCGGCACCACGTGCGGTGCCGGAACCAGCAGCCCTGCTAAGCGGGCGTCCACTGGGTCTTCTGGCATGGGAGCCGGGCTGATAAGCAGCTTGGCCTTCTCCATCCATTCCTGTCAAAGGAAGAGGCAGAATGAAACCTCACTAGAGTCAATCTAATTATCACAAGTGTCCCATAATGGGGTTGAATCACTTACCTCGTCAGTTGGATACTGCGAGCTGAATCCACGGTCTTCGGTCGCGGATGCGGGGGCTTCGGCGCCCTTGAACAGCACCCTCCAGGCACCTTCATATGTTGTATCGAAGAGCCCGCTTAGCGCCTGGTGCTGTTCCGGATTGAACTCCCACAAATTGAATGCCCGTTCTTGGCATGGGAGGATCCGCCGGATGAGCATGACTTGGACCACGTCGACGAGCCTGAGCCTATTGCTCACCATCTTCTTGATACATGCTCGGAGTCCCGTCACCTCCACCGGATTGCCCCACTGCAAGCCCTTCTCTTTCCAGGAGGTGAGCTGCGTGGGGATGCCAGATCTAAACTCGGGGGCCGCAGCCCATGTGGGTTTGCGCGGCTCGGTGATGTAGAACCACCCCGATTGCCACCCCTTGACGGAGTCCACGAAGGTCCCTTCGAGCCAAGGGACGTTGGGCAATTTGCCCAACATGGCACCTCCGCATTCCGCTTGCGTGCCCTTCACAACCTTCGGCTTGACGTTGAAGGTCTTGAGCCACAGGCCGAAGTGGGGCTGGATGCAGAGGAAGGCCTCGCACACGACGATAAAAGCCGAGATGTTGAGGATGAAGTTCGGTGCCAGATCGTGGAAATCCAGGCCGTAGTAAAACATGAGCCCCCGGACAAATGGATGGAGCGGAAAGCCCAGTCCGCGGAGGAAGTGGGGGAGGAAGACGACCCTCTCATGAGGCCCAGGGGTAGGGATGAGCTGCCCCTCGTCGGGCAGCCGATGCGCAATATCGCCGGAAAGGTATCCGGCGCTGCGCAGCTTGGTGATGTCCTCCTCCTTAGCGGTGGAGGCCAACCATTTACCTCCCGCTCCGGACATATTCGGAGAAGGTCGAGGCGAGATGCGCGAGCTCGGGCGTTGGAGCTTGAGTTCGCGGGGATGGATAAGCAAAGCAGGAAGAAGGCGTAGGTGAGAAGGTGAATCCTTATCCCTTATATATAGGAGGACAAAACTATGCGTCCCCCACCAGCCTGGTAAAACTCGCTTATCTCCCAAGCGCCACCATCAATGGCGCGGTTGGGTTACCCATGCACGTATTGATGAGAATCCCGGAATAAGGGGAACACGATCTCTGCTTCGACAAGACGTGCCAAGGAAACTGCTTCGCTAAACGTGCTGAGGTGGTATAGTAAAACACGATTCAAACAAAGGTTTGGTAGCGGTGTGATGTCACGCCGCATAATACGTCAGCGGATTGAACTAAGTGTACATTTTATTCTCTCTACGATGGAATGTGGAATTTATTTTGCAGAGCCGGACACTATCCCGGTGTTCATGATCTTCTCTGGATTATTCAAGGGAGGAACCCGCCTTGCAATGCCGAACATTATGCGCGCCGGACTAATCGTCATTGAAGCCTGGTTCAGGGGCTACTGAGGGAGTCCTGGACTAGGGGGTGTCCGGACAGCCGGACTATCAATATCCGCCGGACTCCAAGACTACAAAGATACAAGATTGAAGACTCCGTCCCGTGTCCGGATGGGACTTTCCTTGGCGTGGAAGGCAAGCTTGGCAATACGGATATGTAGATCTCCTACCATTGTAACCGACTCTGTGTAACCCTAGCCTCCTCCGGTGTCAATATAAACCGGAGGGCTTTAGTCCGTAGGACAACATACATTACAACAATCATACCATAGGCTAGCTTCTAGGGTTTAGCCTCCTTGATCTCGTGGTAGATATACTCTTGTACTACCCATATCATCAATATTAATCAAGCAGGACGTAGGGTTTTACCTCCATCGAGAGGGCCCGAACCTGGGTAAAAACATCGTGTCCCTCGTCTCCTGTTACCATCCGCCTAGACGCACAGTTCGGGACCCCCTACCCGAGATCCGCCAGTTTTGACACCGACAGTGACCTCCGTCCTGCCGTCCTGCTAGTCTTGGCCTTGTTGCACCGATATGGAAACCTTTGTCTGATGCCTCGGTACTCCACGCCTGCGCTTGCCCCCTTTGTAGAAAAGAGGAAACGAGGACGCTGTGCGGGCTGGCGCCTGCCTGGTCTCGATCGTCATGCCTTGCACCATGGGCACCTCGCGAGGTACCCCTCGCCTTTATCTCTCCACCTCCTCGCGAGCCTGCCTGGTGAGGCCACTCCTGAGGAGGCCTTGTGTCATCTACCCCGCGAGGCTTGGCTCCTCGCGAGGGTCTTGAGCGTTGGTTGATGAAGATGGGTTGTACTGGGCCACTGGTGGAGCCACGTCAGAGGCCACATGCAGGCAAGTGTTGGTACCCCAGTTCCCAGAACACCGACAGCCACCTGCTATCTACTACTTTTACAGTGCACCATTGCTACAGTTCGTCGTGCCGAGACACCACGTGATGATCACGTATGATAAGCTCTACGTTCACATACAACGGGTGCAAGCCAGTTTTGCACGTGCAGAATACTCGGGTTAAACTTGACGAGCCTAGCATATGCAGATATGGCCTCAGAACACTAAGACCGAAAGGTCGAACGTGAATCATATAGTAGACATGATCAACATAGAGATGTTAACCATTGAAAACTACTCCACCTCACGTGATGATCGGATATGGTTTAGTTGATATGGATCAAATGATCATTTAGATGACTAGAGAGATGTCGATCTAAGTGGGAGTTCTTTAGTACTATGATTAATTGAATTTTAATTTATCATGAACTTAGTCCTGATAGTTTTTGGCATATCTATGTTTTTGTAAATCAATGGCCCATGCTACCGTTCCCTTGAATTTTAATGCGTTCCAAGAGAAAGCTAAGTTGAAATATGATGGTAGCAAATACATGACTGGGTCCTTAACTTGAGGATTATCCTCATTGCTGCACACAAGAGTTACGTCCTGGAAGCACCGCTAGGTGCAAGGCCTACTGCAGGAGCAGATGCTGATGTTATGAACGTCTGGCAAGCTTGATCTGTTGACTACTCGATAGTTCAGTGTGCCATGCTTTATGGCTTAAAATCGGGACTTCAAAGACGTTTTGAACATCATGGAGCATATGAGAAGTTCCAGGAATTGAAGTTGATATTTCAAGAAAATGCCCTAGTAGAGAGATATGAAGTCCCCAACAAGTTCTATAGCTGCAAGATGGAGGAGAATAGTTCTGTCAGTGAACACATACTCAGAATGTCTGGGTACCATAACCGCTGGACTCAGCTGGGAGTTAATCTTCCTGATGATAGTGTCATTGACAGAGTTCTTCATTCACTGCCACCAAGCTATAAAGGCTTCATGATGAACTATAATATGCAAGGGATGGAAAAGACAATTCCCGAGCTCTTCGCAATGCTAAAGGCTGCGGAGGTAGAAATCAAGAAGGAGCATCAAGTGTTGATGGTTAACAAGACCACTAGTTTCAGGATAAAGGGCAAAGGAAAGAAGGGGAACTTCAAGAAGAATAGCAAGCATGTTGCTACTCCAGGGAAGAAACCCAAGTCTGGACCTAAGCCTGAAACTGAGTGCTTCTACTTCAAAGGGACTGGTCACCGTAAGCGGAACTGCTCCAAGTATTTGGCGGATAACAAGGATGGCAAAGTGAAAGGTATTTTTGATATACATGTTATTGATGTGTACCATACTAATGCTCGTAGTAGCACCTAGGTATTTGATACTGGTTCTGTTGCTCATATTTGCAACTCGAAACAGGGGCTACAGATTAAATGAACATTGGCTAAGGACGAGGTGACGATGCGTGTTGGAAATGGTTCCAAGGTCGATGTGATCGCCATCGGCATACTACCTCTACATCTACCTTCAGGATTAGTTTTAAACCTAAATAATTGTTAATTGGTGCCAGCGTTGAGCATGAACATTATATCTGGATCTTGTTTGATGCGAGACGGTTATTCATTTAAATCAGAGAATAATGGTTGTTCTATTTATATGATTAATATCTTTTATGGTCATGCACCCTTAGTGAGTGGTCTGTTCTTGTTGGATCTCGATCGTAGTGATACACATATTTATAATATTGAAGCCAAAAGATGCAACATTAATATTGACAGTGCAACTTATCTATGGCATTGCCGTTTAGGTCATATTGGTGTAAAGCGCATGAAGAAACTCCATGCAGATGGACTTTTGGAATCACTTGATTATGAATCACTTGATGCTTGTGAACCATGCCTCATGGGCAAGATGACTAAAACTCCGTTCGCCGAAACAATGGAACGAGCTACTGACTTATTGGAAATAATACATACCAGTGTATTCGGTCCGATGAGTGTTGAGGCTTGTGGCGGCTATCGTTATTTTCTGACCTTCACAGATGATTTGAGCAGATATGGGTATATCTACTTAATGAAACATAAGTCTGAAACATTTGAAAAGTTCAAAGAATTTTAAAGTGAAGAGGAAAATCATCGTAACGAGATAATAAAGTTTCTACAATCTGATCGCGGAGGCGAATATTTGATTTATGAGTTTGATCTTCATTTGAAACAATGTGGAATAGTTTCGCAACTCATGCCACCTGGAATGCCATAGCGTAATGGTGTGTCCGAACGTCGTAACTGTACTTTATTAGATACGATGCGATCTATGATGTCTCTTACTGATTTACCGCTATCGTTTTGGGGTTATGCTTGAGAGACGGTTGCATTCACGTTAAATAGGGATCCATCTAAATCCATTGAGATGACACCATATGAACTATGGTTTGGCAAGAAACCTAAGCTATCGTTTCTTAAAGTTTTGGGCTGCGATGCTTATGTGAAAAAGCTTCAACCTGATATGCTCGAACCCAAATCGGGGAGATGGGTCTTCATAGGATAACCAAAAGAAATTGTTGGGTACACCTTCTATCACAGATCCGAAGGCAAGATATTCGTTGCTAAGAATAGATCCTTTCTAGAGAAGGAGTTTCTCTCGAAAGAAGTGAGTGGGAGGAAAGTAGAACTTGATGAGGTAATTATACTTTCTCTTGAATTGGAAAGTAGTTCATCACGGAAATCAGTTCCAGTGATTCCTACACCAATTAATGAGGAAGCTAATGATGATGATCATGAAACTTCAGATCAAGTTACTACCGAACCTCGTAGGTCAACGAGAGTACGGTCCGCACCAGAGTGGTGTGGTAATCCTATTCTGGAAGTCATGTTACTAGAACATGATGAACCTACAAACTATGAGGAAGCGATGATGAGCCCAGATTCCGCGAAATGGCTTGAGTCCATGAAATCTGAGATGGGATCCATGTATGAGAACAAAGTGTGGACTTTGGTGGACTTGCCCGATGATCGGCAAGCCATTGAAAATAAATGGATCTTCAAGAAGAAGACTGATGCTGACGGTAATGTTACTGTCTACAAAGCTTGACTTATTGCGAAAGGTTTTCGACAAGTTCAAGGAGTTGACTACGATGAGACCTTTTCACCCATAGAGAAGCTTAAGTCTGTCTGAATCATGTTAGCAATTGCCACGCTTTATGATTATGAAATTTGGCAAATGGATGTCAAAATTGCATTCCTTAATGGATTTCTTAAAGAAGAGTTGTATATGATGCAATCAGAAGGTTTTTTTGATCCAAAAGGTTCTAACAAAGTGGGCAAGCTCCAGCGATCCATTTATGAACTGGTGCAAGCCTCTTGGAGTTGGAATATATGCTTTGATAATGTGATAATAGCATATGGTTTTATACAGACTTTTGGAGAAGCCTGTATTTAAAAAAATGAGTGGGATCTCTGTAGAATTTCTAATATTATATGTGGATGACATATTGTTGATTGGAAATAATACCGAATTTCTGGATAGCATAAAAGGATACTTGAATAAGAATTTTCCAATGAAAGACCACGGTGAAGCTGCTTATATATTGGGCATCAAGATCAATAGAGATAGATCAAGAGGCTTCATTGGACTTTCACAAAGCACATACCTTGATAAAGTTTTGAATAAGTTCAAAATGGATCAGTCAATGAGAGGGTTCTTGCATATGTTACAAGCTGTGAAATTGAGTCAGCCTCAATGCCTGACCACTTCAAAAGATAGAGAGAAAATGAAAGTCATTCCCTATGACTCAGCCATAGGTTCTATCATGTATGCAATGCTGTGTACCAGACCTGATGTGTGCCTTGCTATAAGTTTAGCAGGGAGGTACCAAAGTAATCCTGGAGTGGATCATTGGATAGTGGTCAAGAACATCCTGAAATACCTGAAAAAGACTAAGGATATGTTTCTCGTTTATGGAGCTGACAAAGAGCTTGTCGTAAATGGTTACGTCGATGCAAGCTTTAACACTGATCCAGATGACTCTAAGTTGCAAACTGGATACGTATTTATATAGAATGGTGGAGCTGTTAGTTGGTGCAGTTCCAAGCAAAGCATCGTGGCTGGATCTACGTGCGAAGCGGGGTACATAGCTGCTTCAGAAGCAGCAAATGAAGGGGTCTAGATGAAGGAGTTCATATCCGATCTAGGTATAATACCTAGTGCATCGGGTCCAATGAAAATCTTTTGTGACAATACTGGAGCAATTGCCTTGGCGAAGGAATCCAGATTTCACAAGAGAACCAAA
Source organism: Triticum aestivum (assembly GCF_018294505.1). NCBI lineage: Eukaryota > Viridiplantae > Streptophyta > Magnoliopsida > Poales > Poaceae > Triticum > Triticum aestivum. The sequence continues at coordinate 474,090,662 of NC_057801.1, forward strand.
CACATCATGAGACGCTTCAATTCCATCCGCGATCAAGTCAAGGAGGGAGACATAGAGATTTGCAAGATACATACGGATCTAAATGTTGCAGACCCGTTGACAAAGCCTCTTCTACAAGCAAAACATGATCAGCACCAAGACTCCATGGGTGTTAGAATCATTACTATGTAATATAGATTATTGACTCTAGTGCAAGTGGGAGACTAAAGGAAATATGCCCTAGAGGCAATAATAAAGTTGTTATTTATATTTCCTTATATCATGATAAAAGTTTATTATTCATGCTAGAATTGTATAAATCGGGAACTTAGTACATGTGTGAATATATAGACAAAACAAAGTGTCCCTAGTATGCCTCTACTTGACTAGCTCGTTAATCAAATATGGTTATGTTTTTTGACCATAGACATGTGTTGTCATTTGATGAACGAGATCACATCATTAGATAATGATGTGATGGACAAGACCCATCCATTAGCTTAGCATAGTGATCGTTAAGTTTTATTGTTATTGCTTTATTCATGACTTATACATGTTCCTCTGACTATGAGATTATGAAAATCCCAAATACTAGAGGAACACCTTGTGTGCTATCAAATGTCATAACAAAATTAGGTTATTATAAAGATGCTCTACAGGTGTCTCAGAAGGTGTTTGTTGAGTTGGCATAGATCGAGATTAGGATTTGTCACTCTGTGTATCGGAGAGGTATCTCTGGGCCCTCTCGGTAATGCTCATCACTATAAGCCTTGCAAGCAATGTGACTCATGAGTTAGTTACGGGATGATGCATTAAAAACGAGTAAAGAGACATTGAACTAGGTATGAAGATACCGATGATCGAATCTCGGGCAAGTAACATACCGATGACAAAGGGAACAACTTTATTGTTATGCGGTTTGATGGATAAAGATCTTCCTAGCATATGGAGGAACCAGTATGAGCATACAGGTTCCGCTATTGGTTATTGATTGGAGATGTGTCTCAATCATGTCTACATAGTTCTCGAACCCGTAGGATCCGCACGTTTAACGTTCGATGACGATTTGTATTATGAGTTATGTGTTTTGGTGACCGAAGTTTGTTCGGAGTCCCGGATGAGATCATGCACATGACGAGCAGTCTCGAAATGGTCGAGAGGTAAAGATTGATATATTGGAAGGTTACATTCGGATGCCGGAATGGTTTCAAGAAGTTTCGGATAAATTTTGGAGTACCGTTAGGTTACCGGAACGCCCCTGGATATTGTTGGGCCTACATGGGCCTTAGTGGAAGGAGGAGGCAGCGGCCAGGAGGTGGCGCGCGCCCCCCTAGCCAAACCAAATTGGACTAGGGGTGGGGGTGTGGCCCCCCTTTCCTTCTTTCTCTCCCTCTCTCCCTTCGCCCTTCTCCTACTCCGGAAAGGAAAGGGGGGTCTTACTAGGACTTGGAGTCCTAGTGGGACTCCCCACACTTGACGCGCCCCTAGGCCGGCCACCTCCTCCCCTCCTCCTTTATATACAGGGGTAGGGGGCACCCTAAAGGTACAACATTGTCTTAGCCATGTGCGGTGCCCCCTTCCACCGTTTACTCCTCCGATAGTATCATCGTAGTGCTTAGGCAAAGCCCTACGCGGATCACATCATCAACACCATCATCATGTCGTTGTGCTGACGAAACTCCCCCTCTACTATCTACTGGATCAAGAGTTTGAGGGACGTCATCAAGCTGAATGTGTGCTAAACTCGTAGGTTCCGTATGTTCGGTGCTAGATCGGTTGGATCGTGAAGACGTTCGACTACATCAACCGCGTTAACATAACGCTTTCGCTTTTGGTCTAGAGGGTACGTCGACACACTCTCCCCCTCACATTGCTATGCTTCTCCTAGATAGATATTGCGTGATCGTAGGAAATTTTTTCAAATTGCATGCTACGTTCGCCAACAGTTAGTACTAAGTATACGAGGAAAAAGAAGCGGAAGAATTATGCAGATTCTGCCGGTACTGATGGTGCAATAAAAGGTCAAAGTCTAGCGGGAAATTGTACAAATGCGGTATCCCATGCTACACGAGTTGAAAAACAAGCCAAATAGAAACTAATAGCTGCCACCAAACAAGCAGTGACAGCCCTAGTTGTTGCAACACCTTCCACAGTACCACCAGCTGCATGATTTACTCGTTTGTCAACTCAGCTAGCAGCATGTTCCCAAGCTCCCTTGCCACCTGACACTACTTCCGAAGCACTCTTGACACAAGACAAGTTGGCAAGATCATATGAACCTTGTGAGCTTCAACAACAAGAAGGTAGTTGCTGGAGTCAAGTTACAATTGCATGCTTCTTTATATGTAGTCTAACAGTTTGATGTACACTAACACTTCCTATGTTCGTTGTTGGACTAGCACCTAGGCGCAATAAGAACAAACATCAGGGATAATGCTTGATAGGTTAACTAAATATAGAGGAGGAAGAATGGAGATCCATTTTGAGGCAGGTTTAAAAAGGCCACATGATGCTACAGAATCAGCCAAGTTAGTATCTGAGGCAGCGATTGTCGTTAGGTGTCATGCACGTACCCTCCCAACTTAGATTCAGTACAGGAATGACAAAGACGAAACCCAGTTCAACACCTTCCTAGACCATTTTATCTGTAAGTATGGTTATGTATGGAAACTAGTAATATCAGCTTGCTCCATCCCATACTTTCTAGGTTGCTGCTAATGAGACTCCCATAATATCCAGCAGATAAGGTTCAAGTTGGATAGCCAAGATGATGCAACCAGACAAGCTAGCACCCATGTTTTCAAGTCTGCTCTATGACAGTATCGGTATAACTTGAGGAAAACTCACTTTGAAGGCAAGGCTAACAGTGAACTTGCCCAAACATCTCAAGTGGAAAATATATTGGATGAAGACTAGAGAGGCCTCGTTAAACACTGGTCTGATCCAAAGTATCAAGTACGTTATATGTATGTGATCTGATCACATGTTGAACTCCTATTTACCCATGTGCCTCACAAATCTATCTTCTTGTAGGTGAACTGTTCAAAGAACAAGGCCAACCATACGAAAGTGAAATTACAATAGACGATGGGATCTCGTAGCTATATTGCACACTTCAAGGCTTTTGTAATTAGCTATTGTTTCACTCTTTTTGTTGTGCCATATTATCAGATCTATATTTACTTGTTCCAAATGCAGAGGAAAGCCCGCAACGACCAAAAAATACCTGAACCAAATGTTGTGTGTCGGGGGGACGAACCCCGGGCAGGCAACGGAACTCGAATCCTTTTCAAAAACATCGGGGCCGGCATCGCCCCTCAATCCGGCGTGCACTTGGATGGTTTCATCAACCCGGCCAAGACCCTCAACATGGCCAGGTCCTTCAACCCGACATAGCCCAGTCTTTCCTAGCAAGCCGGCTCCCTGCATGGCGCCACCCTCAACCCGGCCAGGGTCATCTCCCGTCTCATCCAAGGCATACGATGGGACAAGAGCATGGCCACAGTGCCCCACCTACTCCTCTAACCAGCAGAGGCATGGAAACAGTAGCCCGTCCACTCCGCTGACCAAGGCCGGTGTGGCCACAGTACCCCACCAACTCCTCTGACCAGCAGAAGCATGGCAACAGTGGCCCGTCCACTCTGCTGACCGAGGCCGGCATGGCTACGGTGTGCCCATCATCACTGCTGACGTTAGCCGACAGTGACCAGGTGGTACACCACTGTAGCCGAGTCGACCCGGCCACTTTGTGACGTTCGACAAGACGGAGAACAGTGCCCTGCAGCCAACGGGGCCCGCGCCCGGAGAACCCGACGAGCCCTGGCACCTGGCTGGTCCCAACGCCGGCTTCCCAGACACTGACATCCCGGCCCCACGGCCTTGTATCTTTACCATTGTAACCCTGGGGGTTGACCTATAAAACCCCCCAGGAGGCCTCCATGCACGGGGGTGAGGTAATCGGTAGAACACACACACTCACACACCAGGAGAGGGAGCAGCCTAAGCCTTGGCATGCCTTCCTTCTTCCTCCGAACAGCTCTAGGAGCAACTCTATACCGTATCATATAAAACACCCTCGGCAGGACTAGGGGTATTATCTCTCCGGAGAGCCCTGATGTCGGTGTCAAAACTGGCAGATCTCGGGTAGGGGGTCCCAAACTGTGCGTCTAAGGATCGAAGTTAACAAGGAGGCAGGGGACATGATGTTTACCCAGGTTCGGGCCCTCTTAATGGAGGTAATACGCTACTTCCTGCTCGATTGACTTTGATGGGTATAGGGGTTACAAGAGTTGATCTACCTCGAGATCATAATGGCTAGACCCTAGATGTCTAGCCTGTATGATTGTGACCTTGCCCTACGGACTAAACCCTTTGGTTTATATAGACATCGGAGAGATCTAGGGTTGTATAGAGTCGGTTACAAAGGAAGGAAAGTACATGATCTGAACGCCAAGCTTGCCATCCATGTAACAGAGAGTCCTATCCGGACATGGGGAATGTTCTTCTATCTTGTATCTTCATGGCCCATCAGTCCGGCCCACATCACACAACCCGGACGCCCAAGGACCCCTTAGTCCAGGACTCCCTCAGTAGCCCCTGAACCAGGCTTCAATGACGATGTATCTGGCGCGCAAACTGTCTTCGGCATTGCAAAGAGGGTTCCTTCTCCAAATACTCCAACGCAGTCCTCCACGCCCAACAGCTGTATCCGGCTTTATTAAACAATTACAGCCTTAAGTTGTAAGGGCAAAAATATTAGAAACGAAATAACTCATGTCCGTAGGCGATTTTTCCGGTGAGGCGTTATGTCCTGGCCTTGTTAGTATTCTAAACCATTTCACAGCCTCATTTCGTATTTCGAGGCACGGCCATTAACACTTCTTGTCAAATCAGAGATCATGTCCCCTTATCACGGGATTTTCATAAACAGGGGTTTGGGTTATCCAACCATGCCGTTCACACGTCCCCTTGGGAATAGGCGAGATTTAAGGCTTGTGAGGAGGCGCTTGACATCCACTGCCTTTATAAGAAGATAAGGATCCGCCTTTTTACCCTGTGCCTTCTTCCTCCTCCGCCTATCTGCCATTCGAGCTCTGGCGCCCAAGTCTCAATCCTTTCCATCGCCATAGAACACTCCTAGCCATGTCCGGATCAGGAGCACACGACAAGTGGATGGCCTCCTCTGTTACAGAGGAGAACATCAAGGAGCTCTGGGAGGCTGGGTATCTGGCCACGGACATAATCCATCGGCTCCCTGCCAAAAAGTAGATAATCCCAACTCTAGAGCCCAACGAAAGGGTAGTGTTCATCCCTCATTTCCTTCGCAGACTAGGGTTTCCCCTTCATCCTTTTGTCTGCGGTCTCATGTTCTACTATGGGCTCGATTTTCATGATCTAGCCCCAAATTCCTTCCTCAACCTTTCGGCCTTTATAGTCGTGTGCGAGGCATTCCTGCGCGTCGCTCCCCACTTCGGCTTATGGCTTAAGTTCTTCAATGTGAAGCCCAAGGTGGTCGAAAAGGCCAACAAGCAGAGTGCGGCGGCCCCATGGTGAGTAAACTCTCCAACGTCAACGGGCCAAAGTGTACCTTTGTGGAGAGCGTCAACGGATGGTAGCAGGGGTGGTTCTATATCACGGAACCCCGTGACGCCACATGGGCCGCTACTCCTGAGTTCAAATCTGGGGCCCTGATGCGGCTTACATCCTGGATTAAAAAGGGTCTAGATTGGGAGTCACCTGACGAGGTGACAACGCTGGAGAGCCCCATCAAGGGCATGATAAACAAGAACACCAGCCTCACCAGCGTGATCCAGGTGATGCTTTTTCGCCGGATTCTCCCTTGTCAATGCTGGACTCAATATATGTGGGAATTCAACCCGGCCTGTCCTCGGACCCTGCAGCGGTTCTTCGGCACGACGCACGAAGACATACGGAAGCTGCTCTTCAAGACTCAAAAGTCGTGGCCAGAGATAACCGAAGACCATGGCTATGACTGAGCGCATCCGGCCACTCTCGTAAGTTTTATGATAACTTTTTATTTGCAATCCCAAGGACTATATTGAACCCTCTTGCTTCCATAGGGTTGCACAAAGAAGGCAGAGCAGATCAACTGTCCAGCTGCGCTGCCCGAAGACGAGGCCTCCCCTTTGCTGATAAAGATGCTGGTTTCGGTGTCCTATTAGGCGCCAGAGAAGAAGGCTAAGAAGAAGGGCCAGGAGGCCAGAAGTGGCCTTCGCCATAAGGGTGCTTCGGACATCGTGTCCGAAGACACCGAATCCTCATCCTCTCATGACGAAGATGTAGATGAGGAAGACAGAAACTCTCCCCATAAGGGGAGGAAGAAGAAAAAGGCGGCTTCCGCGGATCTGGAGGTGGAGGCGACCAAGAAGGGAAAACCTTCCCTTTCGGATGATTCTGAAGTGGATGCCAGTGCCATCCTAAAGCGGCGCCCCAGGCCGAAGCCCTTGGCTGAATTGTGAGTATCCGAAGACACCGTACACATATCCGATTTTATGCCTTACTATTTTAACATATTTAATTGCGCATGCTAGCCCGGCTCGCGATCTCACCCAATGATCATCGTCATCTGGGAACTCACTTGGGACGAACGCGATGGAGAGCAAGTCGCCTCCACAGATCTCTCCACCCAATGCCACAGATAACACCGAAGTGTTGTCCCAAAGAACCTCTCCAAGTCATGGGGAGGTACAGGAGGCCACGAAGGTGACGGCGGAGGGTAACACCTCTATTGCCGAAGAGAGGGGGAAATCAACCCCTCTGGAGACCGGCGATGGGGCCAATGATCAATTCGGCCCCCAACCGAATGTTATTCCGGAGACCCATACGGCTTCAGAATCGGAATAGCAGCCTCCATTGAAGGGAGGGGCGCTCTGGCTCCACCGGCATCCTCTATCAATCCGGAGGCGGCAGATACTCTGATGGAGGCGCTTGAAAGTGCTTCCATTGTGGAGGAACACCGTACCCTTATGGGTACGGTGGTTAAAAAGGTTCGATCAGCTAAAAGCGGATTGAACCATGCTTACAACAGCCTCTAACAGGCTTTGAGGTATGTGAAGTAATATATTGTTAGTTATTTTCAAAGGAATATCTGTATATAGATAGTAGCCCCTAAGACTCTGTTCGGCATTTTCCCGAAGAAGGGCCGAACAGAGGATCAAATAATACCTCACGGGAGCTAACATATATGTCTACTTGAATGAGCAGGCTGCGAAGCTGGCAGCAGCCTCGCATGCGGCCGAAGTCTCCAAACTAAAGCGAAGGCTGGAGGCAAAACAAGGTATGTTATACCAAAGCAGACCTGAACTGATATGAGTTCTAGTTTTGTTATCTAACTGAGCTATATGTTTATGCTCATAGTTGACATGTCTGAGGTCGAAACCCTCAAGAATGTGTTGGCCGATGCCAAGAAGGAGGCGGACGAGGAATGAACCGCCCGCCAAAAGCATGAGGCGAGGTTGGATGAAGTCCCACAAGAGCTCACAGATGCTATAAGAAAATGTGAGTCTTTGGAGCGCAAAGTGTCTGATCAATAATCCGAACTTGCTGCAGCACTCCAAAGTGCGAAAGAGGCCAGCCCAAGGTGCCAATCAGGAGATCCGCGAAGCCAAGAAAATCACGGCTGGTAAGACTTTTAATATGCAGAGCAAGTACATAAGGAGAAAGTATACCTTTCTGACATCCATTTGGAGTTCTCCAGGAGAGTTTGCGGATCTGCCCCGAAGTGTTACAGATGTTGCGGAGTTCTTCCGAGCTGAAGAGGGAGGCTCAACAAAGAAACTGTTCGAGTCACAGTACCTTGAGCCAGAGCAGCCCTTACCCCTCAGCGATTAGCTGAAACAGCTGACCAAGCTGCATAGGATGGCCGAACTGGCCATGAAGGATGTCATAGTCTATCTCTGGCAAGCCGAACCAATACCAAATAGCTACTTTGGGCTTGTGAAGCGGCTCGTAGATGCCTGCGCAAGGTTAGATGCTATCAAGCGGTCAGTCTGTATCGAAGGTGCCCGGATGGCCTTCTCCCGTGTCAAGGTACAATGGGCGAAGATGAATGCCACCAGTCTTGCAACCGAGGACCGCCCACAGGCAAGGAGCATCGTACGTTGTAGAAGTATTTCAACGACGTCTATCGGTGTCAAAACCGGCGGATCTCGGGTAGGGGTGCCAAACTGTGTGTCTAAGGCTAATGGTAACAGGAGACGGGGGACACGATGTTTACCCAGGTTAGGGCCCTCTCGGTGGAGGTAATACCCTACTTCTTGCTTGATTGATCTTAATGATATGAGTATTACAAGAGTTGATCTACCATGAGATCATAGAGGCTAAACCCCAGAAGCTAGCGTATGATTATGATTGTAGTTGTCCTACGAACTAATCCCTCCGGTTTATGTAGACACCGGAGGGGGCTAGGGTTACACAGTGTCGGTTATAGAGAAAGGAATCTTCATTTCCGAATCACCAAGCTTGCCTTCCACGCAAAGGAGAGTCCCATCCGGACACGGGACAAAGTCCCATATCTTGTATCTTCATAGCCCAACAGTCTGGCATATGCATATAGTCCGGCTGTCCGAGGACCCCTTAATCCAGGACTCCCTCAGTAGCCCTTGAACCAGGCTTCAATGACGACAAGTCCGGCGTGCAGATTGTATTCGACATTCCAAGGTGGGTTCCTTCTCCGAATACACCAAAGTAGATTTTTGAACATAAGAATCATGTCCGGCTCTGCAAAACAAATTCCACATACCACTGTAGATAGTATAATATCCCACGAGTCCAATCTACTGACAACCCATAGCGTGACATCACGCCATGGCCCGGTCTTTATTCGAACAGCTTTTTTCCTGCCCCTCCATATCTTGAGGCGCAATTTCATTGGCACGTCTTGTCAAACTAGAGATCGTGTCCCCTTATCACGGGATTCTCATCAATGTAGGTATGGGTAACCCAACCGTGCCATCAGCATGGCGCTTGGGAAATAAGCGAGCTTTAGGGCGAGTGGGGAGGCGCATGATTTTTACTGCATTTATAAAGGGATAAGGATTCCCCTCTTTCACCCACGCCCTCTTCTTCCTCTCCTCATTCATTCTCGAGCTCCAGCACCCAAGCACCCATCTCTTCCGCCCAAAAAGCACTCGAATCATGTCCGGATCAGGAGCTGGAGGCAAGTGGATGGCCCCCTTCGTCAAGAAGGAGGACATCAAGAATCTCCGGGAGGCCGGGTACTTGTCTGAAGACATCGCTCAGCGGATTCCGGCCAAGGGGTAGATCATCCCTACCCCAGAGCCCCAAGAAAGGGTGGTGTTTCTCTCCCACTTTGTCCATAGGCTGGGATTCCCCCTCCACCCGTTCATCCGCGGACTGGTATTCTACTATGGGCTGGACTTCCATGACTTGGCCCCCAACTCTATCCTCAACATCTCAGCATTTATTGTCGTGTGCGAGGCCTTCCTCCGCATCCCACCTCACTTCGGCCTATGGCGGAAGACCTTTAATGTGAAGCCAAAGGTGGTGGGCGGCCAACAAGCGGAGTGCAGAGGTGCCATGGTGGGCAAGATGCCCAATGTCACCTAGCTCGAAGGCTCCTTTGTGGAGACTATAAAGGGGTGGCAATCCGGGTGGTTCTACATCACCGAGCCACATGGCACTAACTGGGCGGCGACCCCCGAATTCCGATTCGGAATCCCCATGTGGCTCACTTCCTGGCAAGAGAAGGGTTTAGCCTGGGGCTCAGCAGAAGAAGTGACAGGGCTCCAGACATGTGTCCAGAACATGATAAGCAAGAAAATCAAGCTTGTCAACGTCGTCCAGGTTATGCTCTTCCGCCGGATTCTTCCATGCCAGAGCCGGACTTGGAATTTGTTGGAGTTCGACCTGGCCAAGCACCAGACGCTGCTGGAGCTCTTCGATACGACACACGAAGACATCTGGAAGGTGCTTTTTAAGGCCAGCGAGGTACCACCGCCCACGACCAAAGATCGCGGGCTTAGCACAAAACGCCGGGCCAATCCGGTAAGTTCTTTTATGCTTGCAAGGTATACCCTTTACCGGCATATCTGCGGGAGGAACCTAAGCCTCCACGCTAATCTTTCATGCCTGGGTAATGATAGCGGAGCAGATTGAATGTCTGGCTCCACTACATGAAGATCCAGAAACGCCTCTTCTAACAAAGATGCTGTTTCCGGTGCCTTATGAGGTGCCGGAGAAGACAGCCAAGAAGGCGGCCAAGGGGACCAGAGGTGGTCTCCGACGCAAGGGCGCTTCGGACGTGGCATCTGAAGACGCCGAGACACACTGCTCCACCAAAGACGAGGAGGAGGAGGAGGAGGAGAAGACACGTTCCCCCCCTACTGGGGGAAAAGAAGAGGAAGGCCTCCACATATGGGGAGGCCGAGGCGTCCAAGAAGGGAAAATGTCCCTTCCGGACTACTCTGCCGCAGCCACCAACAGAAGCAGGGAGTGGGAGCCCAGGGTCAAGCCCCTAGCCAAATCGTAAGTATCCGGACACGGTAATATTTACGGTCTTTTCACTTTATCATTTTTAATGTACTAGACCATGCATCTGCAGTCCGGCCCAGTCCAACGTCGAGCTATCCTCCTCTTCGGAGGGGTCGCTGGACCCGTCAGTGATGAACAACGGGTCCCTTCCAACGGCCACCTCCCCCAAGGCCACGGACAATACCGAGGTGTTGTCTCGGTATTGTCTCGAAGGATATCGGGCCAAGGGGAGACGGCTCCGGTGATGCCGGAGGATAAAACCCCGGTTGCCGAACACATGGGGGGAAAGACCTCTACAGACCCCAACGATGGGGGCCGCATCCAGTTCGGCCCTCAACCGAATACAGCTCCGGAGACCCAAGTGGCTCAGGATTCAGGCAGGCGGCCTCTCCCGAATGAGGGGGGCAAGCCACCACCACCGGTGACCTCTGTCCATCCAGAGGCACCGGATAGATTGCTGGAAGCGCTACGAGGCGCTTCCATTGTGGAAGAACACCGTACTCTTATGAGTACAGTGATTGAGAAAGTCCAATCTGCCAAAAACGGACAGACTGAAACCTACATTAGCCTTCTAATAGGCTTTGAGGTAAGTAATGTAGTTGTAAAAGAATATCACCTTGTAGACAGTAGCCCCTAATGCTCTGTTCGGTATTCGAAAAAAACAGAGGATCAAAATAATTTTCGAAGGATTCTAACATAACATGTCTATGTGAATAAGCAGGCATCGCTGCTGGCTGCTACCGCTCATATTGCGGAGGTCTCCGGCTTGAAGCGGAGTCTGGAGCGGGCCGAGGAAGAACTCGGCCTCGTGAAGAAGCAGCTGGAGGACAACCAAGGTATGCACTAACATGTGCTTTATATTTAGGAAGGATGAAAAGTTCGTACTGACTAAAGTGTCATGAACTTTATTAGGGGCCATGACCGAAGTAGCGACCCTCAAGAAGGCGTTGGCCGAGGCCGAGGACAAAGCGGCTAAGGAACGCTCCGCATGCGAGAAGCGGGAGGCCCGAGTCAGCGAGGTCCAGGAAGAGCTCCAGGACGCCGTCAAAAAGTATGAGTCTTTGGAGCGTGATTCTAAGACTCAAGAGTCCAAACTTGTGAAGGCCCGCCAGAGCATGCAAGATGCCCAAGCCGAAGCCCACAGCGCCCTCCAGGCAATCCAGGCAGCCAAGGAGATCGCGGCGGTAAGGCTTTTATTATGCAAAGCAGGTATGTGAAGGAAACATTCCTTTTACTTACCCGAATTTGGAGTTCTCCTGGAGCATTTGCAGATCTACCACGCAGCATATCAGATGCTGCAGAGTTCTTTCGAGCCGAAGAAGGGAGCTCTATGGAGAAGCTGTTCTGGTCTCAATACCTTGGATCAGAACATCCGGTGCCCCTTAGGGACCAGCTAAAATAGTTGGTCGAGCTGCATAAGGCGGCCGAACTAGCCATGAAGGACCTAATAGTCCGGCTATGGCCTGCCGAGCCCATGCCCAGTAGCTACTTCGGACTCGTGAAGCGGCTGGTCAGTGACTGCCCTTGGCTTGATGTCGACAAGCGGTCAGTCTGCATTGAAGGTGCGCGGATGGCTTTCGCCCGCTCCAAGATGCACTGGGTGAAGATGGATGCCACGAAGTTGATGACCAAGGGTCCGCCCGTGGGCAAGGAGCATTGCAATCTCGAGATGTACTATGACAGTGTCATGGAGGGATCCCGCCTTGTGGCGGAGCAATGTGCCAAGGATATCATTTTCCCATGAAAGCATTATTTTATCATGTTCTGTAATATGGAACGAGGTCTTTATGTAATATAATGTTTGTTATTTAAAAGTTTACCTCCTGTGCAGCCGTTTATGAAATCTATGAGTTAGCCAGTCATCGGCTTCTGCCCCCATGTAGCTAGTACAAGGGTATTCGGGATAAATCTAAACACTCTTTATCCAAATTTTTGGTCCTTTAAGGAGGTGTTTAGCGCAACGAACAAGGCAATCGGACTATACAGCTTTATCACCCTCACTTAGCCATAGGAGTTCTATAATTTTAAATTTTGGTGTAGCCCCTAGTATTCGGAAGGCCTTGGGGCTCTATACACGCCTAATCAGATTAAAACCGATTCCTCACATAAAGCAGAAAAAATCTCTAAGGATTTGAAAACCTCTCGAATAGCTGACCAACTCTCGCCGCATCATGATAGTCAGTTTTCGGCTTTCTCTACTGAGGTGCTCGTCTAGAACAACCGGGACACAATCGCAGTAGTTCTCCCTTTACTACCCTAGCCGATATAGCAGAACGTAAGGTAGCAAGCACAGGAGCCGAGCAACCCAACTATTGACGAAAGACATGATTCGGAGCCGATGCATATAATGCTATAAGTTCGGGGTGCCGAACTATACTGTAAAAGTGTTCGGACTTTCTTGCTATGTTATGGGGTACAATGAAGCCCCTAGCGAATTAAGGCGTACCAGAATGTACGGGCGCAATTGAAAATAAATAGACAAAAAAATTTAAGTAAGGAGCAGACGCTGCAGATTATTTTTCATTGTAAGTTCATTGATACGTCAAGCCGTATCTGTACAAAGTAGTGCAATAAGCAAATAAGGCTATTTAACATGCCACGACGAAGGGCGAGCTACGTGCGGGTGTTTAAAACAAGTATGACGATCGTTAGCAGAGACCACCTGAGTATTCCCTTGTACGTCCAAGCCACTAGCTTTCTTGGTGTATCCGTCCCACGATGGGTCCAGCGATCAGGTTTATCATAAAAAGCCTTGAGAGGATAATAAACCTGAAAGAAAGAGAAAAAGTGAAGGTATACAGATCCACAAGCGGTTGAGACGCATTGTGGACCGAGGTCTAGCTGTGCCTCCGTCCATGCCCATGGTATTTTAAGTGCGTAGTTGTGTACGCGCAACACGAATATCACCGCTTTATTGGGGCTGGGACGAAGGCCGAATTGCTAGCTGAGCTGTAGATGAGCCGGACGGTCCTATTGCAGAGTAGCTCGGACTCGCTTGATGGTGTCCGGGAGCTTTATTTCCGAATTGAGGTTTTGCCTAAGAAGGCTATTCTGTATTTCTGCTACAAGGGCCGCGGTGTGCTCCTTAGTACGGAGGGAGCGCTCCATATTTCCATTGCCTGTTATAACATCGTGAGGTCCGGGCATCTTGAGCTTAAGGTAGGCATAGTGCGGCACCACATTGAAATGAGAAAATGCGGTTCGTCCGAGCAGTGTGAGATAACCACTTCGGAAGGGGACGATATCAAAGAGTAATTCTTCGCTTCGGAAATTACCCGGGGATCTGAAGACCACTTCCAGTGTGATTGAGCCCGTACAGCAGGCCTATACACCTAGTATGACACCTTTAAAGGTGGTTTTTGTGGGCTTGATCCTTGAGGGATCAATACCCATTTTGCGCACTGTATCCTGATAGAGCAGGTTCAGCCTGCTACCACCGTCCATTAGGACGCGTGTGAGGTGGAATCCGTCAATGATAGGGTCTAGCACCAGTGCGGCTGAACCGCCATGATGGATACTAGTCAGATGGTCCCTTTGATCAAAAGTGATCGAACAGGAGGACTACGGGTTTTATTTTGGGGCGAGTGGCTCCATCGCGTAGACGTCCCTTAGTGTGCGCTTCCGCTCCCTTTTGGGGATATGGGTAGAATATATCATATTCAACGTTTTAACTTGGGGAGGAAACTTCTTCTGTCCCCCTGTGTTCGGTGGCCAGGGTTCCTCATTGTCGTCGCTTTGCGATCCCTTTTCCGTGTTTTCGGTGTTTAATTTGCCGGCCTATTTAAAGACCCAGCCTTCTCTGTTGGTATAATTGGCTGGTTTATCGGCGGTGCCGTAGATTTGGCATGGATGATCGAGTATGCGGTCCAGGCCGGACGAGCCCGGATTGTTTCTTTTAAATGGATTTTTCTACTGACCGGACTTGGAGCCACTGAATCCGACATTGATGGTCGTGTCTTCGATGTTATCGCCATTATTTCGACACTTGTGTGTTGCGTCGGGACTTGCCATTGCTATATCTGGCTTCAGAAGTGCTAGGTTTACTTGAGGTGTTTTTGCTACGAGCTAGCCAGCTATCCTCGCCCGCATAAAAGCGGGTCATGAGCATCGTAAGGGCTACCATGGACTTCGGCTTCTCTTGGCCGAGGTGTCGGGCGAGCCACTCATCGCGGATGTTATGCTTAAAAGCCGCTAGGGCTTCAGCATCCGGATAGTCAATGATTTGGTTCCTTTTATTTAAGAACCGAGTCCAGAATTTCCTGGCTGACTCTCCGGGCTGTTGGATTATATGACTTAAGTCATCGGCATCTGGAGGTCAGACATAAGTGCCTTGGAAGTTGTCAAGGAATGCATCTTCCAGGTTCTCCCAACTACCAATGGACTTTTCGGGCAGACTGTTCAACCAGTGCCGACCTGGTCCCTTGAGTTTTCGCGGGAGATAATTGATGGCATGGAGATCATCGCCGCGGGCCATATGTATATGGAGAAGGAAGTCCTCGATCCATACCGCGGCATCTGTTGTTCCATCATCCGATTCAATGTTCACGGGTTTAAACCCTTCTGGGAATTCATGCTCCATTACGTCGTCAGTGAAGCATAGGGGGTGCACGGCGCCTCTGTGTCGGGCTACGTCGGGACACAGCTCGGATGAAGCCGGTTTGCGGTATTCGGCCTGGACAGGTTTGTATTTGTTATATCCGTCTTGGTGGCTATCGTTGCGCATTGGGGCACACCCCCGCGATCCATAGATCGACCTGGTTTGTCCTGCTCTGTTTTCCAAGTCGTACCACAGGTCATCTGTGTATCCCCGAGCTGTTGTGTTTCTATTTGTTCGGCGAGGCAGTGCTGGCTGGTGTTCGGGCTGAATTGTCGTTTTATCTCGGCCACATGGTGGTCCGTCAGCCGCATTATGCGCTGGTAGTGCTGGCTCTAGCGCCTCGTCATCGAATTGAGGTAGCAATTTGCGCATCCGGTAACTTTTGGTTGGCATTCGAGTCCGTATTCCTTAACTACCAGGACCTCAGTCCATCTATCTGTGAGCAGATCTTGGTCAGCTTCAAGCTGCTGCTGCTTCTTCTTCAGGCTCTTTGCCGTAGCTATAAGCCGGCACTTAAAACGCTCCTGCTCGACGGGATCCTCTGGCATGATAAAGTCTTCGTTGCCTAGGCTCACCTCATGCTTAGAGAGAGGCATGTAATTTATGTCCTCTGAGTCGTTGTTCACGGCCTATTCATCGGGGCTGGCTCGCCCATCTTCCCGTTCAGCCTGTTCGAAAATTGGCTTGGCGGAGTCTTCGTTGTCTTCGGCATCGTCTGGAGTGCTATTTTCTCTTGTGCTGGTATTGCTATTTTTACCATGGTGCGATTTAGAGCGGCACCGCTGACATCGGCGCTTTGGCTGCTTCTCAGTAGGTTTATCCTCAAATGGATCCTTTATGTCATCGCCATTGTCTTCTTTGCGTGTATCCACCATGTATATGTCATATGAAAAGGTGGTTGTCCAGCGCCCTATGGGCGGTGGTTCCTATTCTTCTCCGGCATCGTCGTCTGTACCGTCGACGTCTTCGGAGTCAAAATCAAGCATGACGGTCAAATTGTCAATAGTGGCTATCAAGTGGGTGGTGGGTGGGAAACGAAGCTCTTCATCGTCCGCTTCCCACTCAAGCCGGACATAGTTCGGCCAAGAATCTCCTGACAAGGAGAGAGACTTTAATGAGTTTAACATGTCGCCTAGGGATGAGTGTTGGAAGATGTCTGTGGAGCAGAACTCTAAGATCGGTGCCCGGTCAGATTCGATGGGTGCGGATACACGCGGTTTGGAGCCTATGGCCGGAGACGAGTCCGAGGTTCTGATGACACAGGCCTCGTTGGAGGTCAGATCTGTGTTCGGTTCTAGAGCCACTGGCTCTGCGGCCTCCGTGGCGAGGTTGAGCTTCTCGTACTCGGATGGTGCATTCTGCTCTGGATCTAGGGCCAGTGAGATTACACGCGCTATCTTCTACACACAGTCTGATGACAGATTTAGGTCATATTCATCGTGGCGGCAGGGCACGGCTGTCATGGGCTCGAATCCGTGGAAGATCAAGTTTCCGCGGATGTCAGCGGTGTAGTTCAAGCTTCCAAACCTAACCTGATGGCCAGGGGCGTAGTTGTCGATCTGCTCCAGATGGCCAAGCGAGTTGGCCCGTAGTGCGAAGCGCCGAATACGAAGATCCGTCCGGGGAGAAAAACTTCACCCTTGACTGTGTTGTTGTAGTTGATTGAAGGATCCATCAAGCCTTATGGTGACAACACAGTGGAACTCTCAATGAAAGCACCAATGTTGGTGTCAAAACCGGCGGCTCTCGGGTAGGGGGTCCCCTACTGTGCGTCTAAGGCTAATGGTAACAGGAGGCGGGGGGACACGATGTTTACACAGGTTTGGGCCCTCTCGAGGAGGTAATACCCTACTTCCTGCTTGATTGATCTTGATGATATTTGTATTACAAGAGTTGATCTACCACGAGATCGTAGAGGCTAAACCCTAGAAGCTAGCCTATGATTATGATTATTGTTGTCCTACGGACTAATCCCTCCGGTTTATATAGACACTAGGGGGGGCTAGGGTTACACAGAGTCGGTTACAAAGAAAGAAATCTTCATATACGAATTGCCAAGCTTGCCTTCCACGCAAAGGAGAGTCCCATCTGGACACGGGACGAAGTCTTCTATCTTGTATCTTCATAGCCCAACAGTCCGGTATATGCATATAGTCCGGGTGTCCGAGGACCCCTTAATCCGGGACACCCTCAATGTCCTTGAAGGATCCTGCATTATAGAGGGATTGTGTTCAAAGGATATCATCTTTGAATGAATGTTTGTAATGAAAACAAAGCATTCGTATAATTTTATTCTTGTTTCCTCTGAAATTATTTATCCTCTGTTGCGGCCGTTTATTAAATCTGAGAGTTGGTCAGTCGTCGGCTTCAACCCCTCGCATAGATACTACGAGGGTGTTCAGAACAGCATAAAAACACACTTGACCCAATGACACTACTAGGGAAAAGCCTAGCAGCAGCGCGGGTTTTGGGCCTATCAGTAGCGCTGGCAGGAGCGCTACTGATAAGGCGCTACAGCTAATGCTTAGCAATAGCGCGTCTTGACACACGCTACTGCTAAATTGACTTAGTAGAAGCTCTTCTTTAGAACATCGCTACTGGTAATTAGTAGTAGCGCTTCTCCTTACCCGCGCTACTACTATTATTTAGTATTTTATTTCTTTTCTTTTTCATGTTGTATTCATACACCTTTACACAAGTTTTCATATAACAGGAATTTAGAGATTGTTTTTACATCATAATGAGTTATTACATCATGGGGTGAAAGAACCGTGGACTAGTTTCAAGTGGATGTCCATCCACTTGAAACTAATCCGCGGTTCTTTCACCCAATGCTATAATAATATCATCATCATCATCATATCATTAACAACTTAGCATCATAATACATCATTGTCATATAACACCTCCTCAATATCATCGTTTTCATCGTTGACATCACATAACACCTCCTCAAGATCATCATTATCAACTCTAACACATTACCACATAATAAACATATTGTACCTC
Source organism: Triticum aestivum (assembly GCF_018294505.1). Lineage (NCBI taxonomy): Eukaryota > Viridiplantae > Streptophyta > Magnoliopsida > Poales > Poaceae > Triticum > Triticum aestivum. The sequence continues at coordinate 474,108,759 of NC_057801.1, forward strand.
ATAGGACCTATTACATTCGATTAAGACCTACTACATTTTCTAAGGTAAAATAACAAAAAACAAAATAGCCCCTGACTCTCCATTATGGAGAATGGAGATTAGCCTGTCTCCCATTCTTGCCTTTCGCTGAATGTTACTTCCAAGAACCTCCTTGTGAATGTCCATACATTTCTTCCATTCTCTGATGATCATGTGTTCACGGGTTTTAGAAATCCGATATGCACAGGTGAGCTCCGTAGATTTACCTGGCAGTATGTTCAGAACTGAGAGGCGACCATGTAGAGACATCAGATGAGGCACACAATCCATCGGGAGTTTCTGTTGAAAAACATAATAATAACTTCGTAGTTAGCAATGATGTACTAGTTTTAGAAGTATGCAAAAAATGCACGGATGTCGTAATAGTAAAAAATCTTACCAGGGTATCTCCAGAGAAGTTATCGTTGTTCAACACATGCACTAGTGGCACGTATTCACCATAATTTGGAGGAGTTCGATAATAGTCATTGTAATTCTCAAGAAGAGTACAAAATGCGATCAGATGATTTTGCAAAGTGCTTCCCAATTTTGGCAACCAAAATGGTTTACGCTCTGAGCATTGCACAGGTTTACTTCAAAATCCATATCATGATGGGTCCTTAGGTGTATTTTCTTTGTTCCGAAATTTTCATGGTCTTCAAAACCCATCATCTCCAAGACATAGCGTCTTGCATGGCATGGGATAAGCTAGTCGAATTGTAAAATATGAAAATTAGACGTTGAAATAGTTGAAGTCATGCTTAATGGAGAAAAAAACACTTGTCGTTGTTGCGTACCATTTCACAATCGAAGGTCTCCTCGAGCTTAATACTGAAGCGCCGATCTTCGTCCAGCCGAACGAACCTGTCGCACATACCTCGGTCATCGTGGCACCAGCTACACTCCCCCGGGAGACCGTCGTCGTCCGAGTACGATATTTCCTACAATCATAATTCAAAGATTAAACTTGTACATATTCTAGCACAAGTCATGCCAGAATTCACGACAAAATCTGGCAGGACCTTTGCTAAAAAAGGACATATCGAGCGCCTGAAATTTGCCGGAACAGAAATTAATCAACACTCTGGCAAAACATAGGCCACTCGGAGATGTAGACTGAACATGAACGGCCACTTGGGCAACCACATATCCAATTTGAGCAACAACACAAGATATACAAGGATATTTGGCTGGTCTCACCTTGATGTCGGAGGGGGTCGGTGACTGGGACGACGGCGGGGATGTCGGAGGGGGTCGGTGACGGGGACGACGGAGGTCACCTGAAACCATATAAGTTATCACTAACAACAAACATGACATGTTCAACTAGTTTTATTAATTCAACTAGTTCTTACTAAATATAAACTTACTATAAATAGAAAAAACTAGTTCTTTCTAAAAATAAAGTAGTTCAACTAGTTATATTAATTATCTTACTAAACATAGATTAGTTCTATTAATTCAACTAGTTCAACTAGTTTATTAATTTACTTACTAAACTAGTTCAACTACAACTAAAGTAGTTCAACTACAACTACTACTACTAAAAATCTAGTACTAACTAAGCAACATCTAGTACTAGCTAACCCTAAATTAACATCTACTACTACTAAATCTAGTACTAACTAGTGGCAGGGGTGGGGGGCGACGGAGAGGTAGCTAGGGGCGGCGAGGTCGAGGGCGGTGGGAGGAGGGCTGCCGGCGGAGGAGGGAGGAGGGGCGGCCCCAGGCGGAGGGAGGAGGGCGGTGGCGGAGGAGGGAGGGGCGGCCGCAGGCGGAGGGAGGATGTGCGAGGAGGATGGAGGAGGGACGGAAGGAGGGGAGTACCTCGGCGGCGGTAGACGAAGGCGGCGGCGGCAGCGACGGATGACGACGGTTGACGCGGGCGAGAGTGAGAGTGTGAGTGAGAGGGCCGGTCGTGCACGTGGGGATAAGGTAGGGATAGTTGTAGCGCATTTGCCAAAACGCGCTACAGGTAACCGAGTAGCAGTAGCGCTCTACAGTAAAGTGCGCTACTGCTATAGCTAGCGGGGGGGGGGGGGCCAAGGTCATGGCAACTATAGCAGTAGCGTTGTATGCGATACACGCGCCACTGCTACTTCCAAGTCAGCAGCGCGTTTGGTAGACATGTGCTGCTGCTAAGTAGCAGTAGCGTGGTATTTTGAAGAGCGCTGCTGGTAAGATTCTGTGTATAGGGTTTTCCCTAGTAGTGTGACTTGGTCCTTGAAGGAGGAGCTAGTGCGGCGAACCAGGCAATAAGGCTATGCAGCTTTATTACTCTCACTTAGCCATAGCAGTTTGACAATAATATTGTAGGTGCAGCCCCTGGTATTGGTCCGCTATCCGAACTCACGTCCTGTAGACACCTGACCAGGGAGAAAACCGGTCCTTCGTGTGACATGGAAAAAATCTCAAAAGATTTGTACTGAGTCACCGAATAGCTGACCAGTTCTCGCCGCATCATGACAGTCAGTTTTCGGCTTTCTCTACTGAGGTGTTTATCCGGCCAACCAGAAACACAATCGCAGTAGTTCTCCCTTTACTTCCTTAGCCGAACAATCGAAACGTAAGGTAGAAATCACAGGAGCCAGGCAACCCAACTAATGACCCAAGACATGATTCGGAGCTGATGCATATAATGCTAGATTCGGGACGCCGAATCGCACTTGTGAAAGTGTTCAGACTTATGGTAAATTTAATAAATGTACGCAGCTGAATGGAGCCCCTGGCGATTTAGGTCAAGCCAAGGTGTACACGATAATCAGATGATAAAGAAGAAGAAATAGCGAATAGGGAATAAGCCAATACCAAATAATTTGGGCGAAAAACTGTTTCCATTATAGTCTGATTGATACGTCCAAACATTTGTACAAATAATGCTATAAGCATTGAGGCCATTTTACATGATGAGCCAAGGGGAAAGCTGTGTACAGGTATTTAATATCAAGGGGAGAGGTGATCTTGAGAGATCCTTTAGGTACTCCACCGTACATCTATGATGCTTTTCGCCTTGGTGTGTAAACCTTTGAGACAATTAATGAATAAGTGTTCATAAGGGGACAGAAAAAGGGCCCTTGACACCATAAAAAGAGTGATGTGGGTTGTAAAGATCCTAAAAATAAAAAAAGAGAAAGATAGATTGGGGTTCGGATACGGTTGAGCCGTATTGTGGACTTTTATCCTAGATATGCCTCCATCGTCGCCGATGGTATTTTTAGTGCGTAGCTATCAGCGCGCGGTACATACACCGCTACTTGATTGGGACGAAGACAGAGGCCGGAATGCTAGTCGAGCTCCTGAATAACTGGACTATCATTATGTGGGGTAGTTTGGACTCGTTTGACGGGGTCTGATGGCTTGACTGCCGATGTGGAGTTCGGCTTGATAAGGCTGACCTGCACTTCCGCTGCGAGGGCCGCGATATGTTCCTCGGTATGGAGGGAGCGATCCATGTTTCCATGAACTGTTATAACACCGCATGGTCCAGGCATTTTGAGTTTTAGATAAGCATAATGCGGGACTGCGTTGAAGCGGGCAAACGTAGTTCGTTCGAGCAGTGTGTGATAGCCACTGCGGAAAGGGATGATGTCGAAGATCAAGTCTTCCCTTCGGAAGTTGTCCGGCGAACCGAATATGACATCCAATGTGATTGGGCCCGTGCAGCGGGCCTCTACACCAGGTATTACTCCTTTAAAGGTAGTTTTGGTGGGTTTGATTATTGACGAGTCAATACCCATTTTCCGGACTGTGTCCTGATAGAGCAGATTAAGGCTGCTGCCGCATCCATAAGGACTCTCGTGAGGTGGAATCCATCGATAATGGGGTTGAGGACCAATGCGGCTGAACCTCCATGACGGATACTGGTTGGATGGATCCTGCGATCAAAGGTCATTGGGCATGCAGACCATGGGTTGAATTTTGGGGCGACTGGCTCTATCGCATAGACGTCCCTTAACGCACGCTTGCGCTCCCTTTTGGGGATGTGAGTAGCGTATATCATATTGACCATCTTGACCTCGGGGGAAAATTTCTTCTGTCCCCCTATGTTTGGTGGACGGGGCTCCTCGTCATCATCCTCGCTGGGTGACCCTTTCCCCGTGTGCTCGGAGTTTAATTTACTGGCCTGTTTGAAGACCCAACAGCTTCTGTTGGTATGGTTAGCAGGCTTATCGGGGGTGCTGTGAATCTGGCAAGGTCGATCGAGTATTCGGTCTAGGCTGGATGAACCGTCTTCGTTTCTTTTGAATGGCCTATTCCGTTGACCTGGCTTGGAGCCACTGAATCCAGCATTGACCGCCGTGTCTTCAGCATTTTCAGTGTTGCTCCGATGCTTGTTCTTATTGCATCGGGGCCTGTCATTTCTATTCTTTGCTTCGGAAGTGCCAGGATCGCTGGTGCTGTTGGTGCTACGGGCCAGCCAACTATCTTTGCCTACGCAAAAGCGGGTCATGAGTGATGTGAGGGCTGCCATGGACTTCGGTTTTTCTTGGCCGAGGTGTCGGGCAAGCCATTCATCACGGATGTTGTGTTTAAAGGCTGCTAGAGCCTCGGCATCCGCACAGTCAAACTTTTGGTTCTTTTTGGGTTGACTCTCTGGGCTGCTGGACTATGTGACTGAGGTCATCAGCGTCCGGAGGTCGGATATAACTCCCTTGGAAGATGTCTCTAAAGGCATCCTCCAGGTCTTCCCAGCTTCCAATAGAGTTTTCTAGGAGGCTGTTTAACCAGTGCCGAGCTGGCCCCTTAAGCTTGAGGGGGAGGTATTTGATGGCATGTAGATCATCATTGCGAGCCATGTGAATGTGGAGAAGGAAATATTCAATCCATACTGCGGGATCTGTTGTGCCATCGTATGAGTCGATGTTGACAAGTTTAAACCCTTCTGGGAACTAGTGCTCCATTACTCTGTCAGTGAAGCATAGGGGGTGTGCAGCTCCTCTATACCAGGCCACGTCATGACGCAGTTCGGATGGAGTCCTTGTGCGGTTTTCAGCCCGGGTGAAGTTGTGCTTATCGCGCCAGGCTTGATGGCCGTCTTCTCGCATTGTGGCCCGCCCCCTTGATCCGTATATTGATCTGGTCTGACCGGCTCTATTATCCATGTCATGTCATAGGTCGTAAGTATATCATGCAACTATTGTCTCTTTACCTTTACAAGGGGGGGGGGTGCAGGCGCATGTTTGACTTGAGTTGCCGCTCTCTCTCAGCCATGTGGTGGTCAGTCTGGTCTGTCAGCAGCGTTACGCTTGGGCGGTATAGGCTCTGGGGCCTCGTCGTAGAATTGGGGTAGCAGCTTGTGCTTTGGGTAGCTCTTGGGTGGGCGTTCGAGGCTGTATTCCTCGGCTGCAAGGACGTTAGTCCATCTGTCATTGAGCAGATCCTGATCGGCTTGAAGCTGCTGCTACTTCCTTTTCAGGCTTCTAGCAGTGGCTATTAGCCGGCGCTTAAAACGCTCTTGTTCGAAGGGTTCCTCTGGCACAATGAATCCTTCATCGCCAAGGCTCTTGTCTTCTTCGGAGATTAGTAGTAATCACCATCCTCCGAACCCTCATTCTCGATGGGATCGTCGGGGTTGACTTGCCCCTCCTCCCAATCATCATGTTCGAATGTTGGTTCGATAGGGGCTTCTTGGTCTTCGGTGTTATCTGGAGTATTGTTGTCTCCGGTGCCGGTATTGTTGTCTTTTTCTCGGCGCAGTTTAGAGCGGTGCCGCTGACGATGGTGCTTTGGTGGTGCCACAGGAGAATTATTCTCGACTGGGTCCTTCCCACCCTCATCGTCCTCCTCTTTGGGTGTATCCACCATATATATGTCATATGTAGAGGTAGCCGTCCAACGTCCGTAAGCGGCGGGTTCTGGCTTTGCTCTTCTCCGGTATCGTCGTCCATGCCGTCGATGTCCTCGGAAGCGTAATCGAGCATGTCGGTTAGGTCCACGAGGGTGGCTATGAAGTGGGTGGTGGGTGGGACGTAAAATTCCTCACTCTCAGCCCCTAGTGCGGGCTGGGCATAGTTCGGCAGCGATCCTTCTGTGATGGCGAGAGATCACATTAAGTCCAAAGCCTCGTTTAAGGGCGAGGTATGGACAGGGAGGTGAGAATCTATGGAGCGAGGTGGGACAGGAGTTCCCTGGCCGAGCTCGTATAACACAGACCTCGAGAATTCGGAGTTCGTGCACGAAGGTGAGTTCGGCTCGGTGAGGATAGAGGGAGCTAGGAGTGATTTCGGGCCGGCCGGTGAAACGATCCCCTCCATGTCTCCGGTGTGGTTGAGGCCGCGAACCCATCTTTGGCGGACTCTAAGCTCCCATCTTTGGACTCGGGGAGGAGTTCCGGATTTGAGGCCTTAGCTGTGGTTGAGGCCGCGAACCCGTGGAAGATCAAGTCTCCACAGATATCAACGACATAGTTTAGGTTTCCAAAACTAATCTAATGACCAGGGGCGTAGCTGTCGATCTGCTCCAAAAGACCAATCGAATTGTCATGCAGTGCGAAGCCGCCGAATACGAAGATTTGGCCGGGGAGAAAAGTCTCCCTCAGGGCAAAATTGTTGTGGATGGTTGATGGAGCCATCGAGCCTTCTGGTGATTGTTGGGGAACATAGTAATTTCAAAAATAATCCTACGCACACGCAAGATCATGGTGATGCATAGCAACGAGAGGGGAGAGTGTTTTCCACGTACCCTCGTAGACCAAAAGCGGAAGCGTTAGAACAACGTGGTTGATGTAGTCATACATCTTCACGGACCGACCGATCAAGCACATAAACTACGGCACCTCCGACTTCTAGCACACGTTCAGCTCGATGACGATCCCCGGACTCCGATCCAGCAGAATGTCAAGGAAGAGTTCCGTCATCACGACGGCATGGTGACGATTTTGATGTTCTACCGTCGCAGGGCTTCGCCTAAGCAACGCTACAATATTATCGAGGAGGACTATGGTGGAGGGGGGCACCGCACACCGCTAAGAGATCAAGAGATCAATTGTTGTCTCTTTGGGGTGCCCCCTGCCCCCGTATATAAAGGAGCTAGGGGGGAGGCGGCCGGCCAAGGAGGAGGGCTCACCAAGGGGGGAGTCCGACTCCCACCGGGAGTAGGACTCCTCCTTTCCTAGTAGGAGTAGGAGAGAAGGAAGGGGAAGGGAGAAGGGAAGGAAGGAGGGGGCGCAGCCCCTACACCTAGTCCAATTCGGACTAGGCCCTGGGGGGCGCACGGCCTGCCCTAGGGAGCCCCTCTCTCTTTCCCGTATGGCCCAATAAGGCCCAATACTTCTCCCGGTGAATTCTCGTAACTCTCCGGTACTCCGAAAAATACCCGAATCACTCGGAACCTTTCCGAATTCCGAATATAGTCGTCCAATATATTGATCTTTATGTCTCGACCATTTCGAGACTCCTCGTCATGTCCCCGATCTCATCCAGGACTCCGAACTCCTTCGGTGCATCAAAACACATAAACTCGTAAAAAAACTGTCATCGAAACCTTAAGCGTGCAGACCCTATGGGTTCGAGAACTATGTAGACATGACCGAAACACGTTTCCGGTCAATAACCAATAGCGGAACCTGGATGCTCATATTGGCTCCCACATATTCTACGAAGATCTTTATCGGTCAAACCGCATAACAACATACGTTGTTCCCTTTGTCATCGGTATGTTACTTGCCCGAGATTCGATCGTCGGTATCCCAATACCTAGTTCAATCTCGTTACCGGCAAGTCTCTTTACTTGTTATGTAATGCATCATTCCGTAACTAACTCATTAGCTAGATTGCTTGCAAAGCTTATAGTGATGTGCATTACCGAGAGGGCCCAGAGATACCTCTCCGACAATCGGAGTGACAAATCCTAATCTTGAAATACGCCAACTCAACAAGTACCTTCAGAGACACCTGTAGAGATCCTTTATAATCACCCAGTTACGTTGTGACGTTTGGTAGCACACAAAGTGTTCCTCCAGTAAACGGGAGTTGCATAATCTCATAGTCATAGGAACATGTATAAGTCATGAAGAAAGCAATAGCAACATACTAAATGATCAAGTGCTAAGCTAACGGAATGGGTCAAGTCAATCACATCATTCTCCTAATGATGTGATCCCGTTAATCAAATGACAACTTATGTCCATGGCTAGGAAACTTAACCATCTTTGATTCACGAGCTAGTCAAGTAGAGGCATACTAGTGACACTATGTTTATCTATGTATTCACACATGTATTATGTTTCCGGTTAATACAATTCTAGCATGAATAATAAACATTTATCATTAAATAAGGAAATAAATAATAACTTTATTATTGCCTCTAGGGCATTTTTCCTTCAGTGATGACATAGTGGAACTCTCAATGAAAGCACCAATGTCGGTGTCAATACCGGCAGATCTCGGGTAGGGGGTCCTGAACTTTGCATCTAAGGATCGAAGGTAACAAGGAGGCAGGGGACACGATGTTTACCCAGGTTTGGGTCCTCTTAATGGAGGTAATACCCTACTTCCTGCTTGATTGACTTTGATGAGTATAGGGGTTACAAGAGTTGATCTACCTTGATGTCTAGTCTGTATGATTGTGATCTTGCCCTACGGACTAAACCCTCCGGTTTATATAGACACCGGAGGGATCTAGGGTTGTACAGAGTCGGTTACAAAGGAAGGAAAGTACATGATCCGAACGCCAAGCTTGCCATCCACACAAGGGAGAGTCCCATACGGACATGGGGAAGGTTTTTCTATCTTGTATCTTCATGGCCCATCAGTCCGGCCCACATCACACAGCCCGGACGCCCGAGGACCCCTTAGTCAAGGATTCCCACACCCGAACCTGGGTATGTCTTGCGTCCCTCGCTCACTCGTGCCGACCTCGCCTCTGGAGCCCACCGGTGCCCTAGAGCCTCTTCCTCTCTTTAGCCATCCCTTGGCATCTGCCATGCGACCACCACGATAGTTGGCGCCCACCCTGGGGCACCTCAAGGTCCCGGCCGGAAGCATGTTCCAGACGGGGCTCCTCTCCGATTCCGACGAGCTCGTCGCTCCGGGAGCCGACTTTATCGATGCGCTCTCCACCTCTTTCGCCGCGCTCTGCATCTCCGATGCACCAGCGGCTGACGAGTACCCCGGTAAGGTACTCGACATCTCCGACTCTCCCATTCCCCTCGGCAAGGATGCTTCCGCCGGGGCAATGCACCTTTGCGTCCGAGTAGAGGTGTTCACCACCGACACTGGTTCTTCCTCGTCCAGCACCGTGAGGAAGGCCGCTGAAGCCAAGGCCACAGTGGATCGTGCCGGTGCGCCCAACCCACTGCGCACCATGATGCAGAGCCTTCCCGTTCCCATCACCACCGACGTCGATGCCACCAACACCGTCAAGACCCAGGCTCGGCTTGAGGAAGACCGCCAGCGCCTGCTGGACCTATCAGAGACGCTTGCTGCCACACAGCATAGTCTGGACTCTGCTCCGTGGGAGCGCGACGCCGCGTATGGCCTCACGCCTGCCGCGGCCGAGCCAAGCCAGGTCGCCGAGGTGCGGACCTGGGGCGGCGCCATTGGCCGCTTCCTAGCGCACTCCTCCCTTCTACGAAACCCTCATGAAGAATATGCGCACTGCGCAGGCGGCCGCAGTCCGCCTCGAGCAGCTACAAGGCGAGGAGCTTAAAGATCGCTTGCGGTGCGTGAACGAGCTTCTCAGCACCGCCAACACGCAGCAGGACCGCCTCAACAGCGTCCTCAAGCCTGCGCCACACCGACGACCCTGAGCAGCAAAACACGACGTATTCGCCAGCCGGCGAAGCACATTCCGGTCGCACCCAGACCCAGCGCAACCGTGCCCCAGCGACCACCGACATCTTGGAGGACGAGCCGGCTCCGGAAGACCAGCGCACGCCAGTTTCTCCCCCGCCGTCCGGTCGACACGCCCGTCTAGCTGTCGCCGGCTCAGCTCCCCGCGGCTCGGTCAGAAGCCGTCTGGGGCCACGCACCATCGATAACGCTGACGCTAGTCACCGCCTCGACCAGCTTGCCCTTTCCTTGCAGTTGGAGAAGGACAAAGTTGTTGGGCCGGCTTGCTTCAGTCCGCGGATCCGGGGTGAGCCCTTCCACAAAGGGTTCACGTTCCCCCGCAACACCACCAAGTTTAATGGAACCGTCAAGCCGGAGGACTGGATCATCGACTACCCCACCGCCATCGGCATCGCGGGTGGCAACCGCCGTCTTGCTGTACGCTACGCCCCGCTCATGCTCCAGGGCTCGGCCCGCACATGGTTGAACAGCCTGCCAACCAGCAGGATCAACGCCTGGGTCGACTTTGAGCAGGCCTTAGTATGCAACTTCCCAAGCACATACAAGCGTCCCGACCGCCCCAGCCAACTTGCCATGTGCGTGTAGGGGCCAACGGAGACCGGCCGTAAATACCTCGCCCGCTGGACCGAGCTCCGGAACAGCTGCGAGGGCGTCCATGAGGTCTAGGCCATCCAGTATTTGGTCAGCGTGTGCCAGGAATGCACCCTTCTCAATTACAAGCTTTTGCGCTCTGAGCCGGCCACCATGGCCACACTCATGGTGACGGTGGACAAGTAACTTCGACTTCGCCATGAAGATCCAGGTGACGCTGGACGAAGCCAGCAAGGCAAAGCCGGCACCGCCTCCCAAGCCGGCCGGCGAAAGCAGCCGCCAGCAAAGCAACCAGCAGAACAACAAATGCAAGGCCAACCAGCCGGCCACCAAACGCCTTTACCGGCAAGACGGCATGGCAACCAGCCATGAGCTTCAAGGAAATGCTCGACGCACCCCGCAAGCATCACAGCGGCGCAAGCCCATCCACGCACACGCTCCGGCAATGCGCCATCACCAAGCGCATCATGCGGGGCGACATCTCGCCTCCACTAGCCCCGGCTCCGCCTCCTCCGCCCCCACCCCAGCCAATGGCGCGATGCACGATGACATCTACCCCGACCAGAATGCAAGCTACGTTCTCTTCACCAGCCTCGGTGACGACAAGCGTAGCGAGCGCCTGCTCCGGTAGGAGGTGAACACCGTCGTCCCGGCCAAGCCGGAATACATGCATTCATTAGAGCGCCCGGTCACCTGGACCCAGCAGGACCACCCGGGCATCATGCCGAACCCGGGTGGCTACGCCCTCATCCTCGATCCCACCATCGTCGCACCACGACGCACCTGCAAGTTCTCGCGGGTCCTCATTAATGGCCACAGCAGCATCAACATCCTCTACCGCGACACCATGACCAACCTCGGCCTCGAGGCCAAGGAATTGCACCCAACTCGGATGATCTTCCATGACATCGTTCCCAGCCTCTCCTACTCCCCCGTCGGCCGGATCCGGCTTGACGTCATGTTCGGCAGCAAAGACCACTTTCGTCGCGAGCCAATCTGGTTCGAGGTGGTGGACCTGTTCAGCGCATACCACGGACTGTTGGGTCGGCCTGCACTCGCCAAGTTCATGGCGGTCCCGCTACGCCTACCTAAAGATGAACCGGCCGGGTCCGAAGGGCCTCATCACCGTCGTCGGCGACTACCGCAATACCCTGGAGTGCGCCCCCGGTGCCAAACTGGCGGAGTCGCTGGTCATAGCCGAGGAACGGTGCCAGCTCGACCGGATCGTCGCGCTGGCCAATGAGATATCGGCCGTGGCGGCTTCGGCTAAGGAGCCGGCTGGTGCGGCCTCGTTCCAGCCCTCCAAAGAAACTAAGAAGATGAAGCTGAACCCAGAAGACCCTAGCTGCAGCAAGTACGTCATCATGGGCACCCGCCTTGACAACAAATAGGAAGGCGAGTGATGCTTCTCCAACGTATCTACTTTTCCAAACACTTTTGCCCTTGTTTTGGACCCTAACTTGGATGATTTGAATGAAACTAACCCGGACTGACGCTGTTTTCAACAGAACTGCCATGATGTTGTTTTATGTGTAGAAAAGAAAAGTTCTCGGAATGTCCTGAAAATCCACGGAGGCACTTTTTGGAATTAATAAGAATTTTTGGCAAAAGAATCAAGACCAGGGGGCCCACAGGCTGTCCACGAGATAGGGGGGTGCCCCCCTCCTATCTCATGGGCCCCCTGGACCTCCACCGACCTCAACTCCAACTCCATATATTCACGTCCGGGGAGAAAAAAATCAGAGAGAAAGTTTCATCGCGTTTTACGACACGGAGCCACCGCCAAGCCCTAATCTCTCTCGGGAGGGCTGATCTGGAGTCCGTTCGGGGCTCCGGAGAGGGGGATTCGTCTCCGTCGTCATCATCAACCATCCTCCATCACCAATTTCATGATGCTCACCGCCGTGCGTGAGTAATTCCATCGTAGGCTTGCTGGACGGTGATGGGTTGGATGAGATTTACCATGTAATCAAGTTAGTTTTGTTAGGGTTTGATCCCTAGTATCCACTATGTTCTGAGATTGATGTTGCTATGACTTTGCTGCTTAATGCTTGTCACTAGGGCCCGAGTGCCATGATTTCAGATCTGAACCTATTATGTTTTCATGAATATATGTGTGTTCTTGATCCTATCTTGCAAGTCTATAGTCACCTATTATGTGTTATGATCCGACAACACCAAAGTGACAATAATCGGGATACTTCTTGGTGATGACCGTAGTTTGAGGAGTTCATGTATTCACTATGTGCTAATGCTTTGTTCCGGTTCTCTATTAAAAGGAGGCCTTAATATCCCTTAGTTTCCGCTAGGACCCCGCTGCCATGGGAGGGTAGGACAAAAGATGTCATGCAAGTTCTTTTCCATAAGCACGTATGACTATTTACGGAATACATGCCTACATTACATTGATGAACTGGAGCTAGTTCTGTGTCACTCTATGTTATAACTATTACATGAGGAATCGCATCCGGCATAATTATCCATCACTGATCCATTGCCTACGAGCTTTTCACATATTGTTCTTCGCTTATTTACTTTTCCGTTGCTACTGTTACAACTACTACAAAAACCCAAAAACATTTATCTTTACTTTAGCTACTGCTACCTTTATTATCATACCACTTTTCCTACTAAATACTTTGCTGCAGATACTAAGTTATCTAGGTGTGGTTGAATTGACAACTCAACTGCTAATACTCAAGAATATTCTTTGGCTCCCCTTATGTCGAATTAATAAATTTGGGTTGAATACTTTACCCTCGAAGGCTGTTGCGATCCCCTACACTTGTGGGTTATTAAGACTATTTTCTGGCGCCGTTGCCGGGGAGCATAGCTCTATTCTCTGAGTCACTTGGGATTTATATCTGTTGATCACTATGAAGAACTTGAAAGACGCTAAAACCAAGATTTTGCCCTCAACTACGAGGGGAGGTAGGAACTACCATCTAGCTCTGCACTAGATTCTCCTTCCGTTATTAGTAAGCTTGTGACAGCTAAACCTGCTACTGCTATGAATTCTGATATGTCGCATGTTATTGATGATGCAACTTCTGCTATGCATGATGAAACTACTTCTGTACGTGATACTACTTTGCCATTAGGTAAATTTCTTGATGAACAACTTGCTAGAGTTAGGGGGAATGAAATTACTGAAGAACCTATTATTGATGATAGTGATGATGAAGGTTCTCCCAATGATTATGTATTGCCTGTTGTTCCTAAGGGTTATGTTATGGATGAAGAAGCTGCTAGGGAAATCTTTGCTTGCAATGATAGATATGATCTTAAGAAATTATTAGCTAAATGGAAGCAGCAGTCTCTTAATGCTAGAATGAAACCTGACCCTGCTTTTGCTACTTCACCTATCTGTGTTACTGATAAGGATTATGAATTCTCTGTTGATCATGAAATTATTACTTTAGTTGAATCTGATCCTTTTTATGGCCTTGAATCTGAAACTGTTGTGGCACATCTTACCAAGTTGAATGATATAGCTACCCTATTTTTACTAATGATGAGAAGTCTCGCTATTTTTATATCCTTAAGATATTTCCGTTCTCATTAAAGGGTGATGCTAAGACTTGGTATAATTCTCTTGCTCCTGGTATTGTGCGTAGTCCCCAGGATATGATTTACTACTTCTCTGCTAAATATTTCCCTGCACATAAGAAACATGATGCCTTGTGGGGAATATATAATTTTGTGCAAATCAAAGAAGAGAGTGTCCCACAAGCTTGGGGGAGGCTTCTCCGGTTACTTAATGCTTTGCCTAATCATCCTCTTAAGAAAAATGAAATACTTGATATCTTTTATAATGGACTAACCGATGCTTCCAAGGACTACTTGGATAGTTGTGCTGGTTGTGTTTTCAGGGAAAGAACAGTCGACGAAGCTGAAATATTATTGAATGATATGTTGACTAATGAAAACAATTGGACTCTTCCTGAGCCAATTCTTGAGGCAATTCCTGAACCAATTGAGCCAACTCCTGAGCCTATTCCTAAACCCACTCCGAAGAAGAGAGGTGTTTTATTTCTCAGTCCTAAAGATATGCAAGAGGAAAAGAAATCAATGAAAGAAAAAGGTATCAAAGTTGAAGATGTTAAGAATTTACCACCTATTGAAGAAATACATGGTCTTAATCTACCGCCTGAAGAACCACATTGTCTTGATAACCTGAAACAGGTAGTAAAGGTAAATTCTCTCTATAGATATGATAAAGTTGAAATTCCCTCTACCAAATTTCATAGCACATGCTTAGATGAATTTGATGACTTTATGGCTAGACAAGAAAGGTTTAATGCTTATGTTGGTAGAGAGTTAAAGAATAATGCTTTCGAGATAGGATGTGTAAGCGACAATCTGGCTAGAGTTAAAGGTGAACTTCACCTCTTTAGCAAATATGCTTCTATGGTTGCTACTCAAGCTCAGCAAGTACTCAAAGCTCAAAATGATTTGCTTGAGGAATTAAATAGTAAAAATGACTTTGCTATTAGAGTGGCTACTAGAACTGGTAGAATGACTCTGGAACCTTTGTATCCTGAAGGCCACCCTAAGAGAATCGAGCAAGATTCTCAGAGAAATAATTTAGAGGCACCTAGTTCTTCTAAAAAGAAGAAGAAGAAAAATGATAGAACTTTGCATGCTTCTAGTGAACCTACTATAGACACACCTGAGAATCCCTATGATATTTCTATTTCTGATGCTGAAACACAATCAGGTGATGGACATGAACCTAGTGATAATGTTAATGATAATGTTCATATTGATGATCAACCTAGCAAAGACAATGATGTAGAGATTGAACCTGATGTTGATCTTGATAACCCACAATCAAAGAATCAACGTTATGATAAGAGAGATTTTTTTGCTAGGAAGCATGGTAAAGAAAGAGAACCATGGGTTCAGAAACCCATGCCCTTTCCTCCTAAACCATCCAAGTCAAAGGATGATGAGTATTTTGAGCGCTTTCCTGAAATGATTAGACCTATTTTCTTACGTATGCGCTTAACTGATATGCTGAAAGTAAATCCTTATGCTAAGTATATGAAGGATATCACACAAATAAAAGAAAGATACCGGAAGCTGAAATTTCCACCATGCTTGCTAATTACACTTTTAAGGGTGGAATACCAAAGAAACTTGGAGATCCGGGTGTACCAACTATACCATGTTCCATCAAAAGGAATTATGTTAGAACTGCTTTATGTGATCTTGGAGCCGGTGTTAGTGTTATGCCTCTCTCTTTATATCGTAGACTTGAATTGAATATGTTGACACCTACTGAAATATCTTTGAAAATGGCTGATAAATCAACTGCTATACCCGTCGGTATTTGTGAGGATGTGCCTGTTGTGGTTGCAAATGTCACTATCTTAACGGACTTTGTTATTCTTGATATTCCCGAGGATGATAGTATGTCTATTATCCTTGGTAGACCTTTTATTAATACTGCAGGGGCTGTTATTGATTGCAACAAAGGCAATGTCACTTTTCATGTTACTGGTAATGAGCATACGGTGCACTTTCCGAGGAAACAATCTCAAGTTCATAGCATCAATTCTATTGGACAAGTTCCACCTATTATTATTGGGGGTTTTGAATTTCCTCTCCCTACTGTCAAGAAAAAGTATGATATTCTTATTGTTGGGGATTTCCATATCCCCGTTGAGGTAACTTAGTGTTATTCGAAATTTCTCCGGTTCTGAGTTATTCGGAATGAGTTTGTTAACAAGGCTTGATCAACCTTGTTAGTGGATTCATTTTGATGATCACGAGATGGATGAAACTAGAAGGCACAACCTTCTGTACCTACTTTTTACTTTCTGTTATTTAGAATAAATAAAGCAAAAATGGTATTATCCGTCTGTTTTCTGAATTATCCGTGCATTAAAAAAATATTCTGAAAATAAAAGTGCTCCAAATGCCCTGCAAATTTAGTATGATTTTTTCTGGAATATTTCAGGATTTTAGGCACTGAAAACACTGCAGGAGGGGCAAGCACCAGGCCACGAGAGAGGAGGGCGCCCCCCTATAGGGCGTGCCCCCTGTCTCGTGGGCCCCTGGTGCCCCCCCCCCCTCCACTTATGCCAGCATCCACACACTTCATCTTCTACCCAAAAAATCCCCATCCAGCTCAAGCATGAGTTCTAGCTCGTTTTGCTGTGATTTCGATCTCCTTGCTCAAAGCTCCATTCACAAAACTGCTTTGGGAGATTGTTGCTTGGTATGTGAATCCTCCATTGGTCCAATTAGTTTTTGTTCTAGTGCTTTATTCATTGCAAATTTTTGCTTCATAGGTGACCATGTTCTTGATCTTGCATGTTAAATTTTTGAGGTCCCAAGCAATTCTAATGTATGATATAGGCTCTAGGCATTTGTAGGAGTAGTTTCTATCAATCTTGTTTAGTTTTATTCACTTTCATATTGAAGTTACTAAAATTTCAGAAATTTTTAGAAAAAGAATTATGCTTAGAAGAATGTACCAAGGTGGTTCCTCGGCAAAGAAAGGGCCAAGGATTGATATACGTGAGCAAGATGTTGAATTGCCAAGAGACGCAAATGTACGGGCTTGTGGGTGGCCATCCGATGATTTTATGGTCGAAGCTGGCTTCAAGGAGGAATTTGACGCGTATGTGCGTAATGCCGAGCTGGAGGACTTCTTACAAGGTAAGTGTCCTCAATATTATCAATTGACTGATTCCTTTGTGCGGAGGTTCCAATATATCTGTGCACGTAATTCTCCTAGTGTCATGTTTGATATTTATGATACATCTTATACCATGGATTTAGAGGATTTCACAACTGCTTGCAAACTCCCGCAGTGGGGTAATATTAATGATCCTCGCAAATCTGAATTTAGAGATTTTCTTGCTAGTATTACTATGGGAGAATCTAGGGACATAGCACAAGCTACCATAGGGAGCATTCACTTTCCTGCTATACATTATTTTGCTCTCTTTATTGGTAGATGCATTAACGGTAAGGATGAAGCATGTCACATGTGTGTCCCTGATCTGTGTGTCCTCAAGAGTGTTGTTTCAAGTTATAAAGGTTATAACTTGGGGGCAATAGTTGCACGTAGGTTGCAGAATAATAGTAGAAAGGGGGATTTATTTGGAGGAATTTATGCAACCCGTGTGGCTAATTTTCTTAATATAGCCCCATGAGAGGGGGATATGATTTTACCTCCTGTTTATTTCGATAAAGACGCTATGTTCATTCATCATTTTCTTGAGAGGAATGAACAATTCCTTCATTATAGACTAATCTATGACAGACGCAAGGTCGTCCCTGTTACTCTTCCTGCTCCCTACCTTTTTGATTATCAGGCAAAAGGAAGATATGTTGTCACCAGGGAAGAAGCAGCTGAATACGAGAGGGGAATGGAGGTAGCTCGCCAACACGCTGTTGCTCAGGAGGCGGTTGCCTCTGCATCTCAGTACAACCCCAGTTTCATTAATGGATATCAGCCAGGCGGTCCTTGGTACTAGACCAACTTAGGCCAAAAGCCTAAGCTTGGGGGAGTACGTATTTCTCACCGACTTTACATTCATGTTCACACACTAGTCATCGGTGCTCATACTCTTTCATTGTATTATCCATGCTAGTTTAAAATTCTTTTTCAAGTTTTCTTCTTCTCTGGTGTCTATATAAACCAGAGGGTTTTAGTCCATCATACCATAGGCTAGCTTCTAGGGTTTAGCCTCCTTTATCTCGTGGTAGATCCACTCTTGTACTACCCATATCATCAATATCAATCAAGCAGGAGTAGGGTTTTACCTCCATCGAGAGGGCCTGAACCTGGGTAAAAACATCGTGTCCCTTGTCTCCTGTTACCATCCGCCTAGACGCACAGTTCGGGACCCCCTACCCGAGATCCGCCAGTTTTGACACCGACATTGGTGCTTTCATTGAGAGTTCCTCTGTGTTATCACCTATAGGCCCGATGGCTCCTTTGATCATCAACCACGACGCGGTCCAGGGTGAGACTTTTCTCCCCGGCCAGATCTTCGTATTCGGCGGCTTTGCATTGCGGGCCAATTTTCTTGGCCATCTGGAGCAGATTGAAAGCTATGCCCCTGGCCATCAGGTCGGATTTGGAAGTTTGAACTTCACGGCTGACATCCGCGGAGACTGGATCTTTGATGGATTCAAGCCACAGCCGAGCATGCCGCACTGTCATGATGGGCATGATTTAGCTCTGCTGCCGGACAGAGCCCTGGAGGCCGTGCACGAGTCCGCTCCGACCCTTAATTCGGAGCCAACCGCGCCGATCGAGGATGGGTGGCTAGACATCGCCTCGGGGCTGCTACCTCTATGGCGATGGAGCTGAATACTGACCCTGTCCCTTGTGAAGCTCGTGACTCCGAGGTGCCGGACTCCTCGCCGGACTCCGAACCTCCCGCGCCCCTACCAATTGAATCCGATTGGGCGCCGATCATGGAGTTCACCGCTGCGGACATCTTTCAGCACTCAGCTTTTGGAGACATCCTGAATTCGCTAAAGTATCTCTCGTTATCAGGAGAGCCCTGGCCGGAATATGGTCAGGACGGTTGGGATACGGACAACGAAGAAATTCAAAGCCCACCCACCACCCACTTTGTAGCCACTGTCGACGACCTAACCGACATGCTAGACTTCGACTCCGAAGACATCGACGGTATGGACGACGATGCCGGAGACGACCAAGAACCAGCGCCTACTGGGCACTGGAAAGCCACCTTGTCATACGACATATACCTGGTGGATATCCCAAAGGATGGGAATGGCGAGGAAACAGCGGAAGAAGACCCCTCCAAGAAACAGCCTAAGCGTCGGCGTCAGCGGCGCCGCTCTAAATCCCGCCACAACAAGAATGGAGATTCCGGCACCGAAGACAATAACACCCCGGACAGCGCCGAAGACAACCCCCTCCAGCAAGATTCAGCACAGGAGGACGGAGAAGCCAGCCCTCACGAGAGAGCGGCAGACGAAGAGGTAGAGCACGATAATTACATGCCTCCCTCTAGAGACGAGGCAAGCCTCGACGACGACGAATTCGTCGTGCCTGAGGATCCTGTCGAACAAGAGCGTTTTAAACGCAGGCTTATGGCCACGGCAAACAGCCTCAAGAAAAAGCAGCAACAGCTTAGAGCTGACCAAGATCTGCTAGCCGACAGATGGACTAAAGTCCTCGTGGCCGAAGAGTACGAACTCGAACGCCCCTCTAAAAGTTACCCCAAACGCAAGCTGCTCCCCCGATTAGAGGAGGAAGCATAT
This sequence comes from Triticum aestivum, assembly GCF_018294505.1. NCBI lineage: Eukaryota > Viridiplantae > Streptophyta > Magnoliopsida > Poales > Poaceae > Triticum > Triticum aestivum. Next base: position 474,128,420 of record NC_057801.1, read on the forward strand.
AAACCTACATCACCAGCGCACAATACGGTTGACCGGCCACCTCATGGCCGTGACAGAGAGGCCTCTAGGCCCTCCACTAAAGCCGTACCCCGTCATCGCTCGAAAAGTACAAATCCACGGGGGAATGCGCCGGACTTGCAAGATATATTGGAGGATAAGCCAAGACAATCAAGATCGATCTACGGATCGCGTGGGCGCCCCACGATACGCGACAACAACCGTCGTGCTGGATACAGCAAGTCCGGCCGGGCCGAACACAGTAGACAAAGCTCGTTTGAGCTACGTCGTGATATAGCCCAATATAGACGCGCCGCACACCCACTATGCTTCACAGATGAAGTAATGGATCATCAAATCCACGAAGGGTTTAAACCCGTGAATATTGAATCCTATGATGGCACAACAGACCCCGCGGTTTGGATCGAAGACTATCTCCTTCATATCCACATGGCCCGTGGTGATGATCTTCACGCCATCAAATACCTCCCACTCAAGCTTAAAGGACCAGCTCGGCATTGGCTTAACAGCTTGCCATCAGAATCAATTGGGTGTTGGGAGGACCTTGAAGCCACATTACTTGATAACTTCCAGGGCACATATGTGTGAGCACCAGACGCTGATGACCGAAGCCACATAATTCAGCAGCCAGATGAATCGGCCAGACAATTCTGGACACGGTTCTTGACCAAGAAAAATCAAATCGTCGACTGTCCGGATGCGGAGGCCCTCGCAGCCTTCAAACATAACATCCGAGACGAGTGGCTTGCCCGACACCTTGGACAGGAAATGCCGAAATCCATGGCAGCCCTCTCATCACTCATGACCCACTTCTGTGCGGGAGAGGACAGCTGGCTAGCTCGCAGCAACAACCTCAGCAAAAATTCTGGCAGTCCAGATACCAAGGACCGCAACGGCAGGTCGCGTCGCAACAAGCACAAACGCCGCATTAACGGCGACAATACTGAGGATACGACAGTCAATGCCGGATTCAGAGGCTCCAAGCCCGGTCAGCAGAAAAAGCCATTCAAAAGAACTACTCTGGGTCCGTCCAATTTGGACCGAATACTCGACCACTCGTGCCAGATAAACGGCACCCCCGAAAAGCCAGCTAATCACACCAACAGGGACTGTTGGGTATTCAAGCAGGCAGGCAAGTTAATTGCCGAAAACAATGACAAGGGGCTGCATAGCGATGACGAGGAAGAGACCTGACCGCCGAACAATAGAGGACAGAAGGGTTTCCCCCCACAAGTGCGGACGGTGAACATGATATACACAACCCACATACCCAAAAGGGAGCGGAAGCGTGCACTCAGGGACGTATACGCGATGGAGCCAGTCGCCCCAAAGTTCAACCCATGGTCCTCCTGCCCAATCACTTTTGATCGAAGGGACCACCCCACCAACATCCGCCACGGCGGATTCGCCGCATTGGTTCTAGACCCAATCATCGATGGATTTCACCTCACTAGAGTCCTGATGGACAGCGGCAGCAGCCTGAACCTGCTTTATCAGGATACAGTGCGCAAGATGGGCATAGACCGCTCAAGGATTAAACCCACAAAGGCGACCTTCAAAGGCGTCATACCAGGTGTAGAGGCCAATTGCACAAGCTCAGTTACACTGTAAGTGGTCTTCAGATCCCCGGATAATTTCCAAAGCGAGGAGTTAATCTTCGACATAGTTCCGTTCCGCAGTGGCTATCATGCTCTGCTCGGACGGACCGCGTTTGCCAAGTTCAACGCGGTGCCGCACTATGCATACCTCAAGCTCAAGATTCCAGGCCCTCGAGGAGTCATCACGGTCAATGGAAACACTGAACGCTCTCTCCGAACGGAGGAGCATACAGCGGCTCTCGTGGCAGAAGTACAGAGCAGCCTCTTAGGGCAATTCTCGAGTCTAGCCGTTAAGCGACCGGACACTGCTAAACGCGCCCAGAGTAACCTACAACAAGACCACCTGGCACGTTCCGAGCATGCATAGCAATGCGGCCCCAACCCCGGCCCTCGCAAATTTGCAAAACCAGTACTTCGCGTACATCATTACGCTCTGGAGATACCATGGGCATAGGGGGAGGGGCACGACCACGGCAGGCCCAGAGTGCGGTTCAACCACACCAGGGGCTCCCAAATGTGTCATCCTTTTTTTATTTCTTTTCTCTTATCCACAGGACTCCATTTACAAGAGGCCCTGTCCGGTAGTAGACCTGCCGAACTCAAGATGTAACAGCCAGGGAAGGAGAAAGGCTACGACGAGTATTCAGGTGGTCTCCATTATGAGCATTAAATATGTTTTATACACCATTCCGCAGCCTACCCCTGGAGGGGGACATGTTTAATAGTCCCACCCCTTGCTTATCGCACTATTTGTATCGTTCTGCATTCATGGCAGTATTTCTTGAATAAACAATGCATCGCTTTTTGCCAATAATTGCATTCCTTTCTTATACATATGTTCATTTATGACATGTTGCATCCGTACATTTTGGTACGGCTAAATACACCAGGGGCTTAAGTTCCCCACATTATGGTGTGATAAGTTCGAACACTTTCACAAGTGCGGCACCCCGAACTTATAGCATTATATGCATCGGCTCCGAATCATGTCTTGGGTCAATAGTTGGGTTTGCCCGGCTCCCATGTTTTGGTACCTTACGTTCCGTTATATCGGCTAAGGTAGCGCTGGGAGAACCACTGCAATTGTCCCCAGTTGAGCTGGGCGAGCACCTCAGTGGAGAAAGCTAAAACTGACCGTCATGATGAGGCGAGAGCCGGTCGCTGTTCGAGAGGTTTTTCCGAGTCCCTAAAGACTTATGCCGCTTAGAGCGAGGAACCGGCTTTGTCCGGCCCAGGCGTGGATAGCGCCCTGAATTCGGCCTTCCGAACACTAGGGGCTTCGCCGAACTTTAAAATTATAGAATTCTATGGCTAAGTCAGAGTGTTCAAGCATTATAAGTCTGGTTGCTTCGTTCATTGTGTTGAGCGCCTCCCTAGATGGACCCAAAAATGGGAACAAGAGCGCTCAAGTTTATCCCGAACACCCCAGCACTCGTGGCATGGGGGCTGAAGCCGACGACTTGCCATCTCTCAGATTTGATAAACGGCCGCACAGAAGGTAATATTTTAAATTAACAAGCGTTGCTTAGCGCATATGAACAAAGTTTTCAGCGCACAGGATAACAAAATGCGAGTCTACTCAAATATTACATCTTTGGAGCACTCACCCGCAATAATGCGGGTACCCTTGAGGACACCCTTATAATACATCTCGGGTGTATGATACTCCTTGCCCGGCGGTGGCGCGTCCGTCACAAGCTTCTCAGCGTCCATCTTGCCCCAGTGCACCTTAGCACGGGCAAGGGCCCGACGGGAACCTTCAATGCAGGCGGAGTGCTTGATGACCTCAACCCATGGACAAGCGTCCACCAGCCGCCGCACCAGGCCGAAGTAGCTCCCAGGCATGGCCTCTTTGGGCCACAGCCGAACTATGAGACCCTTCATGGCCTGTTCGGCCACCTTGTGGAGCTCGACCAGCTACTTCAGCTGGTCGCTAAGGGGCACCGGATGTCTGGCCTCAGCATACTGAGCTCCCCTCCTCGGCTCTGTAGAAAGCGGCAGCATCAGACACGCTACGGGGTAGATCTGCGAACGCTCCTGGAGAGCTCTGAATTCGGGTAAGTAATAGGTAATTCACATTTACATGCTTGCTTTGCATGAAGAATGCCTTACCCGCCGCTATCTTCTTCAATGCCTTGATTTCCTGGAGGGCCTTGTGGGCTTCGGCCTTAGCGGCTTTGGCGCTCTCAAGAGCCGACGCAAGCTCGGACTCTCGAGTCTTCGAGTCACGCTCCAAACTCTCGTGTTTTTCCACGAGAGCCTGGAGCTCTTGCTGTACCTCCGCCACCCGCGCCTCCTACTTCTCTCGCCCAGCGCGTTCCACGGCCGCATTGTATTCGGCCGCAAACACCGCCTCCTTCAGGGTCACCACCTCGTTCGTATCCCCTGGAGTACCCACGTTATCCTTGTCATTCTTCTTGCAACCAAATCCTTTTCTGTAAGGTACAACTTTAATAAGGTGCTACTCACCTTCCTTGTCCTTGAGCTGCTTCTTGGCACGACCGAGCTTGCTCTCGGACCGCTCGAGGCTTTGCTTCAAAGCATTGACCTCCGCAGTCAGTGCGGCAGAGGTCAACAGCGCAGCCTGCATTCCCATATTGACATATTTTTTAAGACTCCTGCGTATATCTTTTTAGATCCTCAGTCTGGCTTTTCTTTCCGAACACCGAACCGAGCATCAGGTGCTACTGTCTATGTGGTACTATTTTACATATATTAAAATTCTTACCTCAAAGCCTGTTAGAAGGCTACTGCAGGCTTCGGTCAGCCCGCTTTTGGCGACCTGAACCTTCTGAATCACCGCACTCATGACAGTGCGGTGTTCCTCTTTGATGGAAGCGCCGTTGAGCGCCTCCAGCAAATTATCCGGCGCCTCCGGTTGGATGGAGGCCGCTGGCGTCACAGTCTTGCCCTTCTTACGAAGGGGCCGCCCGCCGGACTCCGGAACCACTGCAGGTTCCGGTGCGGAGTCCGGTGCAAAGTCCGGGAGGTTCCCCTACGGCACCTCCGGGACCTCCTCCTGCGGGTGGGTCCCTCTCTGGGATCCCACCTCGACGTCGTCGGCTTCACGGGGGGTGGAGGCGGTCGGAAGTGAAGTACTATCCACATCCGACGTACCCAAGGACCCGCTCGACGAAGCGGGAAGATCGTCCTTGGGCGGACTACAGGGTTGTATGCGGTATTAGAAAGACACCATGTGGCAAAAAAGAAAAATTATGAAGTTATTTGGGAGTCCGGATACTTACGATCTCGCCAGGGGCTTGGCTCTTGAGGGCCACTCCTCCTCGCTGTTGCCGACATTGGCGGAACAGTCCAGGGGAAGGGTCCTTCCCTTCTTTGACCCCTCGGCCTCCCTCGTCGGGGAGGCCTTCCTCTTCCTCTCTCCCTCCGCTGGGGGAGAGGCCTCTTTCTTCTCCTCCTCATCCTCCTGGGAGGAGTCCGCCTCGGAATCATCGGACGATGAATCCGATACCACCTGACGCCGGGAACTCCTTCGGGTTCCCGTGGCCTTCTTCTCCGGCACTACGTAAAGTGCCGGGACCAGCAGCCCTGTTAGACGGGCATCCGCTGGGTCTTCTAGAAGGGGAGCCGGACAGTTAACCTATCCGGACGTCTCTTGCCAGGCCTGTTAAAGGTGTTGGGAGTTTAGATCCCGTATAAAGTCAAACTATGAAAAGCAAGCGTCCCATAAAGGATAACATGGCTTACCTCACCAGCCGGACGCTGCGAGCTGAATCCGCGATCTTCGGTAGCGGATGTGGGAGCATCAGCGCCCTTGAACAGCACCCTCCAGGCATCTTCGTACGTAGTGTCGAAGAGCCCGCTCAAGGTCTGGTGCTGTGCCGGATCAAACTCCCACAAATTGAAGTCCCGCTGCTGGCAGGGGAGAATCCGGCGGACGAGCATGACCTGGATCACATTGACAAGCTTGAGCTTCTTGTTCACCAGGGTCTGGAGACAGGACTGGAGTCCGGCCAGCTCTTCCGAACTACCCCACAGCAGGCCCTTCTCTTTCTAGGAAGTGAGCCACATGGGGATGCCAGATCTGAATTCGGGGGCCGCTGCCCATTTAGGGTCACGCGGCTCAGTGATGTAGAACCACCCCGATTGCCACCCTTTGATGGTTTCCACGAAGGCGCCCTCGAGCCAATTGAGGTTGGGCATTTTGCCCACCATGGCGCCTCCGCACTCCGCTTGGCTGCCCTTCACAACCTTCGGCTTGACATTAAAGGTCGTTAGCCACAAGCCTAAGTAAGGCTAGATGCAGAGGAAGGCCTCGCACACGATGATAAACGCCGAGATGTTGAGGATGAAATTCGGGGCCAGATCGTGGAAATCAAGGCCGTAGTAGAACATGAGCCCCCGGACAAAGGGGTGGAGTGGGAAGCCTAGTCTGTGGAGGAAATGGGGAAGGAATACCACCCTCTCATGGGGCCCGGGGGTGGGGATGAGCTGCTCCTCGTCGGGGAGCCGGTGCGCGATGTCGCTGGACAGATATCCGGCACTGCGCAGCTTCTTGATGTTCCCCTCCATAACGGAGGAGGCCATCCACTTGCCTCCCACTCCGGACATGGCTGGAGAAGGTTGAGGTGAGATGTGCGGACTTGGGCGCTAGAGCTCGAGTGCGCGGAGATAGATAAGCAAAGGAGGAACAAGGCGTAGGTAAAAAAGGGTGGATCCTTATCCCCTTATATATGGGAGGACGAAACTATGCGTCCCCACCGGCCTGGTAAAACTCGCTTATCTCCCAAGCGCCACAATCAATGGCGCGGTTGGGTTACCCACGTCCGTATTGATGGGAATCCCGGAATAAGGGGAACACGATCTCTGCTTCGACAAGATGTGCCAAGGAAACCGCTTCGCTAAACGCGCTGAGGTGGTATAATAAAAACGATTCGAGTAAAGGCTTGGTTGTGGTGTGACGTCACGCCACAAAATACGTCAGCAGATTGAACTTGTGTAAATATTATTCCCTCTACGGTGGTATGTGGAATTTATTTTACAGAGCCGGACACTATCCTGGTGTTCACAATCTTCTATGAATTATTTGGAGGAGGAACCCGCCTTGCAATGCCGAAGACAATATGCGCGCCGGACTCGTCGTCATTGAAGCCTGGTTCAGGGGCTACTGAGGGAGTCTTGGACTAGGGGGTGTCCGGATAGCCGAATTATCATCATTGGCCGGACTCCAAGACTATGAAGATACAAGATTGAAGACTTCGTCCCGTGTCCGAATGGGACTTTCCTTGGCGTGGAAGGCAAGCTTGGCAATACGGATATGTAGATCTCCTACCATTGTAACCGACTCTGTATAACCCTAGCCCTCTCCGGTGTCTATATAAACCGGAGGGTTTTAGTCCATAGGACAGAACAACAATCATACCATAGGCTAGCTTCTAGGGTTTAGCCTCCTTGATCTCGTGGTAGATCCACTCTTGTACTACCCATATCATCAATATCAATCAAGCAGGAGTAGGGTTTTACCTCCATCGAGAGGGCCCGAACCTGGGTAAAAACATCGTGTCCCTTGTCTCCTGTTACCGTCCGCCTAGACGCACAGTTCGGGACCCCCTACCCGAGATCCGCCGGTTTTGACACCGACACCTTGCGTGCCAACATGTTATTAGAATGATTATGATGTGATATGATGGGATGGTATCCTCTTTTGAATGAATTGAGTGACTCGACTTGGCACATGTCAACGCATGTAGTTGAATCAACTCAACATAGCCTTCATGATATTTATGTTCATGGTGGATTATATCCTACTCATGCTTGTACTTGGTGTGAATTAATTTTAATTCATGTTTATGACTGTGGTCGCTCTCTCAGTTGGTCGCTTCCCAGTCTTTTGCTAGCCTTCACCTGTACTAAGCGGGAATACTACTTGTGCATCCAAACTCCTTAAACCCCAAAGTTGTTCCATATGAGTCCACTATACCTTCCTATATGCGGTATTTACCTACCGTTCCAAGTAAATTTGTATGTGACAAACTCCAAACCTTCAGATGAAATTCTGTTTTGTATGCTCGAGCAGCTCATGTTACAACTAGGGCTGCCTATATCTTCCATGCTAGGTGGGTTATTCTCAAGAGGAGTGGACTCCGCTCCTCATTCACGAGAAAGGGCCGGTAACTGGGATGCCCAGTCCCATGATCCAAAAAGATCAAAGCAAATCAAAATAATTAAACAAAACTCCCCGAGGGCTGTTGTATGTTGGAGGCACTCGTTGTTTCGAGCAAGCCATGGATTGATGCTTGTTGGTGGTTGGGGGAGTATAAACCTTTACCATTCTGTTTGGGATCTGCCTATAATGCATTAGTATTAAAGATACATCCATCTCATAGTTGTTGCGTTGACAGCGAAAGTATGCCGCTCAAAATGTTATTCAATCTCTATTTTAAAATCGCGCTCTGGCACCTCTACAAATCCCTGCTTCCCTCTGTGAAGGGCCTATCTATTTACTTTTATGTTGAGTCATCACCCTTCTTATTAAAAGCACCCACTAGAGAGCACACTGTCATTTGCATTCATTTCTATTGGTTTATATTGGGTATGACTTGACTAGATCTCTTTTACCATGAATTACAATGTTTAGTTAGTCCTTGATCTTTAAAGGTGCTCTGCATTTATGTTTTGCGGTCTCAGAAAGGGCTAGCGAGATACCATTTTGTTATATCATGTTATGATTGTTTTGAGAAAGTGTTTTCATCCGAGTTTTATTATTATGGCTCGCCAGCTGATTATGCTATTGATATGAGTAATTGTGAGGCCTGAGTGTTATTATGAGTATGGTTAGTTCATAGTATTTGCTGAAACTTGAATGTTGGCTTTTCATGTTACTACAACAAGAGCAAACAGAGTTTGTAAAAGTTTTTCTTTATCACTTTCAGTTTATCAACTGAATTGCTTGAGGACAAGCAAAGGTTTAAGCTTGGGGCAGTTGATACGTCTCCAATGTATCTACTTTTCCAAACACTTTTGCCCTTGTTTTGGACTCTAACTTGCATGATTTGAATGAAACTAACCCGGACTGACGCTGTTTTCAGCAGAACTGCCATGATGTTGTTTTATGTGTAGAAAAGAAAAGTTCTCGGAATGTCCTGAAAATCCACGGAGGCACTTTTTGGAATTAATAAGAATTTTTGGCGAACGACTCAAGACCAGGGGGCCCACAGGCTGTCAACGAGACAGGGGGGAGCGCCCCCCCCCCCTAGGGCGCGCCCTCCTATCTCGTGGGACCCCTGGACCCCCACCGACCTCAACTCCAACTCCATATATTCACGTTCGGGGAGAAAAAAATAAGAGAGAAAGTTTCATCGCGTTTTACGACACGGAGCCGCCGCCAAGCCCTAATCTCTCTCGAGAGGGCTGATCTGGAGTCCGTTCGGGGCTCCGGAGAGGGGGATTCGTCGCCGTCATCATCATCAACCATCCTCCATCACCATTTTCATGATGCGCACTGTCGTGCGTGAGTAATTCCATCGTAGGCTTGCTGGACGGTGATGAGTTGGATGAGATTTACCATGTAATCAAGTTAGTTGCTAGGCTTTGATCCCTAGTATCCACTATGTTCTGAGATTGATGTTGCTCTGACTTTGCTATGCTTAATGCTTGTCACTGGGGCCCGAGTGCCATGATTTCAGATCTGAACGTATTATGTTTTCATGAATATATGTGTGTTCTTGATCCTATCTTGCAAGTCTATAGTCACCTATTATGTGTTATGATCCGACAACCCCGAAGTGACAATAATCTGGATACTTCTCGGTGATGACCGTAGTTTGAGGAGTTCATGTATTCACTATGTGCTAATGCTTTGTTCCAGTTCTCTATTAGAAGGAGGCCTTAATATCCCTTAGTTTCCGCTAGGACCCCGCTGCCACGAGAGGGCAGGACAAAAGATGTCATGCAAGTTCTTTTCCATAAGCATGTATGACTATTTACGGAATACATGCCTACAATACATTGATGAACTGGAGCTAGTTCTGTGTCACTCTATGTTATAACTATTACATGAGGAACCGCATCCCGCATAATTATCCATGACTGATCCATTGCCTACGAGCTTTTCACATATTGTTCTCCGCTTATTTACTTTTCCGTTGCTACTGTTACAACTACTACAAATACCAAAAAAACATTTATCTTTACTTTTGCTACTGCTACCTTTATTATCATACCACTTTTGCTACTAAATACTTTGCTGCAGATACTAAGTTATCCAGGTGTGGTTGAATTGACAACTCAACTGCTAATACTCAAGAATATTCTTTGGCTCCCCTTGTGTAGAATCAATAAATTTGGGTTGAATACTTTACCCTTGAAAGCTGTTGCGATCCCCTACACTTGTGGGTTATCAGCGAGCTTGTCGACTTCCTCCATGAGAACCGAGATATCTTCGCATGGACCCCAAAGGACAAGCCGGGTATTAAGAGGAAGTTCGTCGAGCACAAACTCCACGTCTGCCAGCCCCTACGTTGCTTTTTAGAAGAGAAGAGAAGAACAATCGATGAAGAGATCGACAAGCTCTTGGTGGCCGGCTTCATCACGGAAGTGTTCCCCCCTGAATGGCTGGCCAACCCAGTCCTCGTCCTGAAGAAGAATAAAACCTGGCGCCTGTCCATAGACTACACCAGCATGAACAAGGCTTGCCCCAAGGATCCCGTTCCCCTCCCGCGAATCGACCAAGTCATCGACTCCACCACCGGTTGCGAGCTCCTGTCCTTCTTGGATGCTTACTCCGTCTATCATCAGATCAAGCTGGACCCAGCTGACGCCCTGAAGACGTCCTTCATCACGCCCTTCGGGGCATATTGCTACATCACCATCTCGTTCGGCTTGAAGAATGTCGGCGCCACTTTCTAGCGCTGCATGCAGAAATGCTTGCTGCCTCAGCTCGGCCGCAACATCCACGTCTATGTGGACGACATCATGGTGAAGACCAAGCAGCACCTCACACTTCTCAACGGCCTGAAGGAAACCTCTGCCAATATGCGCAAGTACCAGATCAAGCTCAATCCGGAGAAGTGCGTCTTCGGCGTCCCAGCCAAAAAGCTACTCGACTTCCTCGTCTTGGAGCGTGGCATTAAGGCAAACCCGATGAAAATCAAGGCCATCGAGTGCATGTGCAAGCCGGCCCTGCTGCGCGATGTACAGAAATTCACCGGCTGCTTGGCCTCAGTCAGCCGGTTTCTCAGTCAGCTTGGTGAGAGGGCCTTGCCCCTGTATCAGCTGATGAAGAAGACGACGCCTTATGAGTGGAACGACTAGGCGGACGAAGCTTTCTGGGATCTCAAGCGCATGCTCTCCACCGCACCCGTCATGGCCGCACTAGCCAATAAGGAGCCGTTGTTGCTCTATTTTGCCGCTACCTCACGATCGGTCAGCACGGTGCGGGTGGTCGAGCGACCAGAGAAGGGAAAGATCCAGTTTATCCAGCGCCCGATCTACTACCTGAGCGAAGTTCTTTCCACCTCCAAGCAAAACTTCCCGCACTACCAGAAGATGAGTTACGGCATGTACTTCACTGCCAAGAAACTGAAGCAGTACTTCCAAGAGCATATTGTCATTGTGGTCAGCAGGGCCCCCATCAGCCAGATCATGGTAGGTATTTCCCTCGGTGATGAGTCCAAGGTTATCGAACCAGTAGGAGAACCTCCTCACACCATGTAAACATCACCTACACACAAATAACAAATACTCGACACCCGACGTGTTAAAGGGGTTGTCAATCCCTTCCGGGTACGGCGCATCAAGATAGGCAAATAACGTGAGGTAAAAGTGGTAGATAGGATAAATAGATTGCGGAACAAATAAATTGCAGCAAGGTATTTTTGTCTTTTTTTGTTTAATAGATCTGAAAATTAATGCAAGGGAAAATAGATCGCAAAGGCAAATATGATGAAAAGAGACCCAGGGGTCGTAGGTTTCACTAGTGGCTTCTCTCGAGAAAAATAGCAAACGGCGGGAAAACAATTACTATTGGGCAATTGATAGAACTTCAAATAATCATGAAGATATCCAGGCAATGATCATTATATAGGCATCACGTCCAAGATTAGTAGACCGACTCCTGCCTGCATCTACTACTATTACTCCACACATTGACCGCTATCCAGCATGCATCTAGTGTATTAAGTTCATGAGAAAACGGAGTAATGCAATAAGAACAATGAAATATTGTAGACGAGATCCGTTTATCTATTGCGGAGATATAGATCTCATCTTGTATCCTTAGTAGCAACGATACATACGTGGCGGTTCCCCTTCTGTCACTGGGATCAAGCACCGTAAGGTCGAACCCACTACAAAGCACCTCTTCCCATTACAAGATAAATATGTCAAGTTGGCCAAACAAAACCCAAATATCAGAGAAGAAATACGAGGCTATAACCAATCATCCATATAAGAGATCAAAGAAGACTCAAATAACTTTCACGGATAAAAACATAGATCTGATCATAAACTCAAAGTTCATCGGATCCCAACAAACACACCACAAAAAGGCTTACATTGTTGGAAATATGCCCTAGAGGCAATAATAAAATGATTATTATATTTCCTTCTTCATTATAATTGTCTATTATTCATGCTATAATTGTGTTATCCGGAAATCATAATACATGTGTGAATACATAGACCATAACATGTCCCTAGTGAGCCTCTAGTTGACTAGCTCGTTGATCAACAAATAGTCAGGGTTTCCTGACTATGGACATTGGATGTCATTGATAATGGGATCACATCATTAGGAGAATGATATGATGGACAAGACCCAATCCTAAGCATAGCACAAGATCGTGTAGTTCGTTTGCTAGAGATTTTCCAATGTCAAGTATCATTTCCTTAGACCATGAGATCGTGTAACTCCTGGATGTCGTAGGAGTTCTTTCGGTGTCCCAAACGTCACAACGTAACTGGGTGACTATAAAGGTATACTACAGGTATCCCCGAAAGTATCTGTTGGGTTGACACGGATCGAGACTGGGATTTGTCACTCCATATGAAGGAGAGGTATCTCTGGGCCCACTTGGTAATGCATCATCATAATGAGCTCAATGTGACCAAGTGTTTGGTCACGGGATCATGAATTACGGTACGAGTAAAGTGACTTGCCGGTAACGAGATTGAACAAGGTATTGAGATACCGACGATCGAATCTCGGGCAAGTAACATACCGATTGACAAATGGAATTGTATACGGGATTACTTGAATCCTCGACATCGTGTTTCATTCGATGAGATCATTGTGGAACATGTGGGAGCCAACATGGGTATCCAGATCCCGCAGTTGGTTATTGGCTGGAGAGTTGTCTCGGTCATGTCTACGTGATTCCCGAACCCATAGGGTCTACAGACTTAAGGTTCGGTGATGCTAGGGTTGTAGAGATATTAGTAACCCAAAAGTTGTTCGGAGTCCCGGATGAGATCCCGGACGTCACGAGGAGTTCCGGAATGGTCCGGAGGTAAAGATTTGTATATAGGAAGTCCGGTTTCGGCCACCGAGAAAGTTTCAGGGTTCACCGGTATTGTACCGGGACCACCGGAAGGGTCCTGGGGGTCCACCGGGTGGGGCCACCTATCTTGGAGGGCCCATGGGCTGAAGTGGGAGGGGAACCAGCCCCTGGTGGGCTGGTGCACCCCCCTTGGGCCTCCCCCTGCGCCTAGGGTTGGAAACCCTAGGGGTGGGGGGCGCCCCACTTGGCTTGGGGGCCAGTCCCCCCCTTGGCCGCCGCCCCCCCCTTGAGATTCAATATCTAGGGGGCCGGCGCCCCCCAGGGCCCCTATATAAAGAGGGGTGAGGGAGGGCTATGCACCCCTGCTCCTGGCGCCTCCCTCTCCCTCCGTAACACCTCTCCCTCTCGCTGAGCTTGGCAAAGCCCTGCCGAGATCGCCGCTACTTCTACCACCACGCCGTCGTGCTGCTGGATCTCCATCAACCTCTCCCTTCCCCTTGCTGGATCAAGAAGGAGGAGACGTCTTCCCCAACCGTACGTGCGTTGAACGCGGAGGTACCGTTCGTTCGGCGCTAGGATCATCGGTGCTTTGGATCACGACGAGTATGACTCCATCAACCCCGTTCTCTTGAACGCTTTCGCTCGTGATCTACAAGGGTATGTAGATGCACTCCTCTCTCTTGTTGCTAGATGACTCCATAGATTGATCTTGGTGATGCGTAGAAAAAAATTTATTTTCTGCTACGTTCTCCAACGGTGGCATCATGAGCTAGGTCTATGCGTAGTTTATATGCACGAGTAGAACACAATCTTGTTGTGGGCGTAGATGTTGTGAATTTTCTTGCCACTACTAGTCTTATCTTGTTTCGGCGGAATCGTGGGATGAAGCGGCCCGGACCGACCTTACACGTACGCTTACGTGGGACAGGTTCCACCGACAGACATGCACTAGTTGCATAAGGTGGCTAGCGGGTGTCTGTCTCTCCCACTTTAGTCGGATCGGATTCGATGAAAAGGGTCCTTATGAAGGGTAAATAGAAATTGTCATATCACATTGTGGTTTTACGTAGGTAAGAAACGTTCTTGCTAGAACCCTATTGCATCCACGTAAAAACATGCAACAACAATTAGAGGACGTCTAACTTGTTTTTGCAGCATATGCCTGGTGATGTGATATGGCCAAAAAGGTTGTGATGAATGATATATATGTGATGTATGAGATTGATCATGTTCTTGTAATAGGAATCACGACTTGCATGTCGATGAGTATGACAACCGGCAGGAGCCATAGGAGTTCTCTTAATTATTGTAGGACCTGCGTGTCAATGAATAAACGCCATGTAATTACTTTACTTTATTGCTAAACCGTTAGCCATAGTAGTAGAAGTAATATTTGGCGAACAACTTCATGGGGACACGATGATGGAGATCATGGTGTCATGCCGGTGAGGAAGATGATCATGGCGCCCCGAAGATGGAGATCAAAGGAGCAATATGATATTGGCCATATCATGTCACTATTTGATTGCATGTGATGTTTATCATGTTTTTTGCATCTTATTTGCTTAGAACGACGGTAGTAAATATGATGATCCCACACAATAATTTCAAGAAAGTGTTCCCCCTAACTGTGCGCTGTTGCGAAAGTTCGTTGTTTCGAAGCACCACGTGATGATCGGGTGTGATAGATTCCAACGTCCACATACAACGGGTGTAAGACAGATTTACACATGCAAAACACTTAGGTTGACTTGACGAGCCTAGCATGTACAGACATGGCCTTGGAACACAAGAGACCGAAAGGTCGAACATGAGTCGTATGGAAGATATGATCAACATGGAGATGTTCACCGATGATGACTAGTCCGTCTCACGTGATGATCGGACACAGTCTAGTTGAGTCAGGTCATGTATCACTTAGATGACTAGAGGGATGTCTAATCTGAGTGGGAGTTCATTAAATAATTTGATTAGATGAACTTAATTATCATGAACTTAGTCTAAAAACCTTTGCAAAATGTCTTGTAGATCAAATGGCCCACGCACATGTCAACCTCAACTTCAACGCATTCCTAGAGAAACCAAGCTGAAAGATGATGGCAGCAACTATACGGATTGGGTCCGGAACCTGAGGATCATCCTCATAGCTGCCAAGAAAGCATATGTCCTAGAAGCACCGCTAGGTGAAGCACCCATCCCAGAGAACCAAGACGTTATGAACGCTTGGCAGACGCGTGCTGATGATTACTCCCTTGTTCAGTGCGGCATGCTTTACAGCTTAGAACCGGGGCTCCAAAAGCGTTTTGAGCAACACGGAGCATATGAGATGTTCGAAGAGCTGAAAATGGTTTTCCAAGCTCATGCCCGGGTCGAGAGATATGAAGTCTCTGACAGGTTCTACAGTTGTAAGATGGAGGAAAATAGTTTTGTCAGTGAGCACATACTCAAAATGTCTGGGTTGCACAACCGCTTGTCCTAGCTAGACATTAACCTCCTGGACGAGGCGGTCATTGACAGAATCCTTCACTCGCTCCCACCTAGCTACAAGAGCTTTGTGATGAACTACAATATGCAGGGGATGGTGAAACCTATTCCTGATGTACTTTCAATGCTGAAATCAGCGGATGTGGAAATCAAAAAGGAACATCAAGTGTTGATGGTCAATAAAACCACTAGTTTCAAGAAAGGCAAGGGTAAGAAGAACTTCAAGAAGGACGGCAAGGGAGTTGCCGCGCCCGGTAAGCCAGTTGTCGAGAAGAAGCCAAAGAATGGACCCAAACCTGAGACTGAGTGCTTTTATTGCAAGGGAAGGGGACACTGGAAGCGGAACTGCGCCAAATACTTAGTGGACAAGAAGGCCGGCAACACTAAAGGTATATGTGATATACATGTAATTGATGTGTACCTTACCAGTACTCGTAGTAGCTCCTGGGTATTTGATACCGGTGCGGTTGCTCATATTTGTAACTCAAAACAGGAGCTGCGGAATAAGCGGAGACTGGCGAAGGACGAGGTGACGATGCGTGTCAGGAATGGTTCCAAGGTCGATGTGATCGCCGTCGGCACGCTACCTCTACATTTACCTATGGGATTAGTTTTGAACCTCAATAAGTGTTATTTACTGCCAGCTTTGAGCATGAACATTGTATCTGGATCTCATTTAATATGAGATGGCTACTCATTTAAATCCAATAATAATGGTTGTTCTATTTATATGAGAGATATGTTTTATGGTCATGCCCCGCTGGTCAATGGTTTATTCTTAATGAATCTCGAACGTGATGTTACACATATTCATAGTGTGAATACCAAAAGATGTAAGATTGATAATGATAGTCCCACATATCTGTGGCACTGCCGCCTTGGTCACATTGGTGTCAAACGCATGAAGAAGCTCCATACAGATGGACTTTTCGAGTCTCTTGATTTCGAATCATTTGACACGTGCGAACCATGCCTGATGGGTAAAATTACCAAGACTCCGTTCTCCGGAACAATGGAGCGAGCAACCAACTTATTGGAAATTATACATACTGATGTGTGCGGTCCAATGAGCGTTGAGGCTCGCGGTAGCTATCGTTATGTTCTCACTCTCACTGATGACTCAAGTAGATATGGGTATATCTACTTGATGAAACACAAGTCTAAGCCCTTTGAAAAGTTCAAGGAATTTCAGAATGAGGTAGAGAATCAACGTGACCGAAATTAAGTTCTTATGATCAGATCGTGGAGGAGAATATTTAAGTCACGAATTTGGTACGCACTTAAGGAAATGTGGAATCGTTTCACAACTCACACCGCCTGGAACACCTCAGGCGTAACGGTGTGTCCGAGCGTCGTAATCGCACTCTATTGGATATGGTGCGATCTATGATGTCAGTCATCGATTTACCGCTATCATTTTGGGGATACGCTTTAGAGACAGCTACATTCACTTCAAATAGGGCACCGTCTAAATCCGTTGAGACGACACCGTATGAATTATGGTTTGGGAAGAAACCTAAGCTGCCATTTCTAAAAGTTTGGGGATGCGATGCTTATGACAAGAAACTTCAACCTGAAAAGCTCGAACCCAAGTCAGGAAAATGCATCTTCATAGGATACCCCAAGGAAACCATTGGGTATACCTTCTACCTCAGATCCGAAGGCAAGATCTTTGTTGCAAAGAACGGGTGCTTTCTGGAGAAAGAGTTTCTCTCAAAAGAAGTAAGTGGGAGGAAAGTGGAACTTGATGAAGTACTACCTCTTGAACCGGTAAGTAGTGTAGCTCAGGAAGATGTTCCTATGGTGCCTGCTTCGACTAGAGAGGAAATTAATGATGATGATCAAGGTACTTCGGATCAAGTTACTACTGAACTTCGTAGGTCCACGAGGACACGTTCCACACTAGAGTGGTATGGCAACCGTGTCCTGGGAATCATGTTGTTAGACAACAGTGAACCTTCGAACTATGAAGAAGCAATGGCGGGCCCAGATTCTAACAAATGGCTTGAAGCCATGCAATCCGAGATAGGATCCATGTATGAAAACAAAGTGTGGACTTTGACAGACTTGCCCGATGATCGGCGAGCGATAGAAAACAAATGGATCTTTAAGAAGAAGACATACGCGGATGGTAATGTTACCATCTATAAAGCTCGACTTGTCGCTAAGGGTTATCGACAAGTTCAAGGGGTTGACTACAATGAGACTTTCTCTCCCGTAGTGAAGCTGAAGTCCGTCCAAATCATGTTAGCAATTGCCGCATACTATGATTATGAGATATGGCAAATGGACGTCAAAACGGCATTCCTTAACGGCTATATTAAGGAAGAACTGTATATGATGCAGCCAGAAGGTTTTGTCGATCCTGAGAATGCTAACAAGGTATGCAAACTCCAGCGATCCATTTATGGGCTGGTGCAAGCATCTCGGAGTTGGAACATTCTCTTTGATGAGATGATCAAAACGTTTGGGTTTATGCAGACTTATGGAGAAGCCTGCGTTTACAAGAAAGTGAGTGGGAGCTCTGTAGCATTTCTCATATTATATGTAGATGACATACTTTTGATGGGAAATGATATAGAACTTTTGGACAGCATTAAGGCCTACTTGAATAAGTGTTTTTCAATGAAGGACCTTGGAGAAGCTGCTTACATATTAGGCATTAAGATCTATAGGGATAGATCGAGACGCCTCATAGGTCTTTCACAAAGCACATACCATGATAAGATATTGAAGAAGTTCAATATGGATCAGTCCAAGAAGGGGTTCTTGCCTATGTTGCAAGGTGTGAAATTGAGCTCAGCTCAATGCCCGACCACGGCAGAAGATAGAGAAAAGATGAGTGTCATCCCCAATGCCTCAGCTATAGGGTCTATTATGTATGGCATGATGTGTACCAGACCTGATGTAAACCTTGCCATAAGTTTGGTAGGAAGGTACCAAAGTAATCCCGGCATGGAACACTGGACAGCGGTCAAGAATATCCTGAAGTACCTGAAAAGGACTAAGGATATATTTCTCGTTTATGGAGGTGACGAAGAGCTCGTCGTAAAGGGTTACGTCGACGCTAGCTTTGACACAGATCTGGATGACTCTAAGTCACAAATCGGATACGTGTATATTTTGAATGGAGGGGCAGTAAGCTGGTGCAGTTGCAAGCAAAGTGTTGTGGCAGTATCTACATGTGAAGCGGAGTACATGGCAGCCTCGGAGGCAGCGCATGAAGCA
The DNA here is from genome assembly GCF_018294505.1 of Triticum aestivum. NCBI lineage: Eukaryota > Viridiplantae > Streptophyta > Magnoliopsida > Poales > Poaceae > Triticum > Triticum aestivum. Next base: position 474,147,207 of record NC_057801.1, read on the forward strand.
ATCTGGATGAAGGAGTTCATCACCGACCTAGGAGTCATACCCAATGCGTCGGGGCCAATCACTCTCTTCTGTGACAATACTGGAGCTATTGCCCTTGCCAAGGAGCCCAGGTTTCACAAGAAGACTAGGCACATCAAGCGTCGCTTCAACTCCATTCGTGAAAATGTTCAAGATGGAGACATAGATATTTGCAAAGTGCATACGGATCTGAATGTCGCAGATCCGTTGACTAAACCTCTTCCGCGAGCAAAACATGATCAACACCAGAACTCTATGGGTGTTCGATTCATCACAATGTAACTAGATTATTGACTCTAGTGCAAGTGGGAGACTGTTGGAAATATGCCCTAGAGGCAATAATAAAATTATTATTATATTTCCTTGTTCATGATAATTGTCTATTATTCATGCTATAATTGTGTTATCCGGAAATCATAATACATGTGTGAATACAAAGACCATAACATGTCCCTAGTGAGCCTCTAGTTGACTAGCTCGTTGATCAACAGATAGTCATGGTTTCCTGACTGTGGACATTGGATGTCATTGATAACAGGATCACATCATTAGGAGAATGATGTGATGGACAAGACCCAATCCTAAGCATAGCACAAGATCGTGTAGTTCGTTTGCTAGAGCTTTTCCAATGTCAAGTATCATATCCTTAGACCATGAGATTGTGTAACTCCCGGATGCCGTAGGAGTTCTTTGGGTGTACCAAACGTCACAACGTAACTGGGTGACTATAAAGGTATACTATAGGTATCCTCGAAAGTATCTGTTGGGTTGACACGGATCGAGACTGGGATTTGCCACTCCGTATGACGGAGAGGTATCTCTGGGCCCACTCGGTAATGCATCATCATAATGAGCTCAGTGTGACCAAGTGTTTGGCCATGGTATCATGTATTACGGTACGAGTAAAGTGACTTGCCAGTAATGAGATTGAACGAGGTATTGAGATACCGACGATCGAATCTCGGGCAAGTAACGTACCGATTGACAAAGGGAATTGTATACGGGATTACTTGAATCCTCGACATCGTGGTTCATTCGATGAGATCATCATGGAACATGTGGGAGCCAACATGGGTATCCAGATCCCGCTGTTGGTTATTGGCTGGAGAGCTGTCTCGGTCATGTCTTCATGATTCCCGAACCCGTAGGGTCTACACACTTAAGGTTCGATGACGCTAGGGTTGTAGAGACATTAGTATGCGGTAATCCGAAAGTTGTTCGGAGTCCCGGATGAGATACCAGACGTCACAAGGAGTTCCAGAGTGGTCTGGAGGTGAAGATTTGTATATAGGAAGTCGAGTTTCGGCCACCCGGAAAGTTTTGGGGTTCACCCGTATTGTACCGGGGCCACCGAAAGGGTCCCGGGGGTCCACCGTGTGGGGCCTCCTATCCCGGAGGGGCCCATGGTCTGAAGTGGGAGGGGAACCAGCCCCTAGTGGGCTGGTGCGCCCCCCTTGGGCCTCCCCCTGCGCCTAGGGTTGGAAACCATAGGGGTGGGGGGCGCCCCACTTGGCTTGGGGGGCAAGTCCCGCCTTGGCCGCCCCCCCCCCTCCCCCCTTGAGATTCAATCTCTAGGGGGGCGGCATCCCCCAGGGCCCCTATATAAAGAGGGGGGAGGGAGGGCTGCGCAACCCTGCTCCTGGCGCCTCCCTCTCCCTCCGTAGCACCTCTCCCTCTCGCTGAGGTTGGCGAAGCCCTGCCGAGATCGCCGCTACTTCCACCACCACGCTGTCGTGCTGCTGGATCTCCATCAACCTCTCCCTTCCCCTTTCTGGATCAATAAGGAGGAGACGTCTTCCCCAACCGTAGGTTTGTTGAATGCGGAGGTGCCATCCGTTCGGCGCTAGGATCATCTGTGATTTGGATCACGACAAGTACGACTCCATCAACCCTGTTCTCTTGAACGCTTCCGCTCGCAATCTAAAAGGGTATGTATATGCACTCCTCTCTCTCGTTGCTAGATGACTCCATAGGTTGATCTTGGTGATGCGTAGAAATATTTTTATTTTCTGCTACGTTCTCCAACATACATCATATGGATCTCCAAGAGACCATGGTATTGATAATCAAGAGAGAGAGAGAGGAAGCCATCTAGCTACTAACTGCGGACCCGTAGGTCTACAAAGAACTAATCAAGCATCATCGGAGAGGCACCAATGGAAGTGGTGAACCCCTCCATGATGGTGTCTAGATTGGATCTGGTGGTTCTGGACTCTGCGGCGGCTGGAATTGATTTTTTTTACTCCCCTAGGGTTTCTGGAATATTGGGGTATTTATAGAGCAAAGAGGCAGTTCAGGGGGCGCCCGTGGTGGACACAACCCACCAGGGCGCGCCTGGGCCTCCTGGCGTGCCCTGGTGGCTGCTGCTCCTCACGAGCCACCCCTGGTGCTTTCTTGGCCCACTGGATGTCTTCTGGCCCAAACAAATCCTCCAGGAGTTTCGTTGCGTTTGGGCTTCATTTGATATTGATTTCCTGCAATGTAAAAAACATGCAGAAAACAACAACTGGTACTGGGCACTATGTCAATAGGTTAGTACCAAAAATGATATAAAATGATTGTAAAACATCGAAGAATGATAATATCACAACATGGAACAATCAAAAATTATAGATGCGTTGGAGATGTATCAGCATCCACAAGCTTAATTCCTTCTCGTCCTCGAGTAGGTAAATGATAAAAACAGAATTTTTGATGTGGAATGATGCCTAACATGTTCATCACATTTCTTTTCTTTATAGCATGGCCATTTGGACTATTATATGGTTCAAAGCAATAGTCTAGTTTTGACATGAAGACTTTAATACTCAAGCATACCAACAAGCAATCATGTATTTCAAAATATCAACACTAAAGAAAATTATCCCTAGCCCATTATGATCAATCATTGATCCATTCATGAAACACACTCAAATATTAGCTACACTCAATGCTCAAATATGATCACAGTGCCCCTTAGTTGGTGCTTTATAAGAGAAGGTGGAGACTCAAATTCAAATATAAAAATTGCATAAGTAAAAGAAAGGCCCTTCGCGGAGGGAAGTAGTGATTTGTAGAGGTGCCAGAGCTCAAAGATAAAATATTTTTGAGAGGAATACTTTTCCCATGAATGAAAACGACTTGGAGCATCCCAACACTTTCCATCCTAGATACATTATAGGCGGTTCCCAAATAGAAAATAAAGTTTATTCCTTTTCCACCATTACTTTCACTTCCATGGCTAACTGTATCCACAGGTGCCCTCCATACCAACACTTTCCAAGGAATTTATTATTTGACAACATAAAGTTAATTCATTTCTTATTAAGAGACTGGGCATCCCTAATACCTTTGACGTACTCTCGTGCAATGACAAGTGAATAAACACTCATCATGAGAATAACACATCTAGCATGGAAAATATTGGCTACCCTTTACCGCTTCGCGAGCAGTTGCGCACACAAAAGAGAAATTTATTTTTAAAATTAGAGATGGCACATGCAAATTTGCTTAGAACGGCATGGAAATACCACATATAGGTAGGTATAGTGGACTCATATGGCAAAACTGGTTTAAAGGGTTTTGGATACACAAGTAGTGATCATACTTAGTGCAAAATGAAGGCTAGCAAAAAGATTGAGAAGCGACCAACCAAAAAGCAAAAAATCTCGTACCCAAGCATTAAGCATAAGTAACACCGAATAATGCACCATAAGTAGGGTATAAATTTCATTGCATAACTATTGACTTTCGTGTTTGCATAGGGAATCACAAACCTTAACATCAATATTCTTACTAAAGCACATTTACTTTGTCCAATGTTCTTCATGAAAGTTTTTATTATATCCTCCTTGTATATGTATCACTTTTGGTACTATTTTCATGTGTTGCTTTTGATAAGCTCAAACAAATATAAGTGAAGATCATGAGCATAATTTTTTATTTCTCTCAAAATAATCTAAGTGAAGCAAGAGAGAATTTCCTAAAAATTTACTAACTCCCAAATAAATCTAAGTGAACTATGAGAGCATTTCTTCAAAATTAGCAAAGCACACCGTGCTCAAAAAGATATAAGTGAAGTGCTAGAGCAAATCCATGGCTCTAAAAAATTTAAGTGAAGCATAGGAGAAAGCATAGCATAATTTTTTGCTCTCTCAAAAAGGTGTGTCCAGCAAGGATTCAACACTTAAAACACAAAGCAAAACAAGCAAAGACTCATATCATACAAGACGCTCCAAGGAAAACTCATATTATGTGACGAATAAACATATAGTCTCGAGTAAAATACCAATGGTTGTTAGAAGAAAGCGGGGATACCACTTGGGGGCATCCCCAAGATTAGTTACTTGCTACTTCTTTGAATATTATCTTGGGGTGCCTCGGTAATCCCCAAGCTTAGCCTTTTGGTTATCCTTGTTCCTTCATCCATCGTAAGATAACCCAGAACTTGAAAACTTCAATCACACAAAACTCAAACAAAACCTTCGTGAGATCCGTTAGTATAAGAAACCAAACCACTACTATAAGTACTGCAGCAAAGCTATTATTATTTCGTTTTCCATTATATCTACTGTATTCCAACTTTTCTATGGCAAAAACTCATCGAAGAAAACCATAGAATCATCAAAACAAGCACACAACGCAAACAAAACAGAATCTGTCAAAAACAGAACAGTCTGTAGAAATATGAATATTTCGAATACTTCTGTAATTCCAAAAATTATGAAATAAATTGGTGGACGTGAGTAATTTGTCTATTAATCCTCCACAAAAAGAATCAACTCAAAATCACTCTTCTGTAAAAAACTAAAAATAATCTCATGAGTGCAAAAGTTTCTGTTTTTTAGCAAGATCAAATAAACTTTCACCCAAGTCTTCCCAAAGGCCTTGCTTGGCACAAACACTAATTTAAACCACAAAAGCACATCTAACCAGAAAAACAGCAAGAAAACCAAAAAACAAAAAGATACAAGTTGAGTTGCCTCCTAATGAGCGCTTTTCTTTAAAGCCTTTTAGCTAGGCATTGAGATTTAAATGATGCTCACATAAAAGAGAAGAATTCAAGTACAAAGAGAGCATCATAAAACATATGACAAACACATCAAAGATGTTGCCATCCCCGAAGGGTGACCGGCTTCGCTATGCGCTCTAAATCCACTTCGCCGCCTCCAACAACGTTGCCGAGTACGAAGCCCTTGCGCATGGCCTCCGACTTGCCAAAGAACTCAGCATCCGAAGCATCCTGTGCTACAGCGACTCCGACCTAGTGGTACAGCAGTGCTCTGATGAGTGGGACGCTCGAGACGCCAACATGTTCAGCTACCGCTTCCTCATCCAGCAACTCTCCGGCTTCTTCGACGGCTGCGAGTTCCTCCATGTCCCGCGCGTGGAAAACAAAGCCGCCAATGCACTAGCCAAGATTAGCTCATCCCGGCAAGCCATCCCGTCCGGTGTCTCCCTCGAGCACCTGCACAAGCCGACCGTCAAGCCGTCTCCGAACTCCGAGTCCATCTTCATCCCAAACTCCCCAGCTCCACCCCTCCCCAGCGCGGACATGGAGGTCGCAGGCCGAAGCTCGGGGGCTGCCGTCTCCACCCCGGACCTAGAAGCCGCAGAACCCGGCCCGGCGACTGCCAATCCCGGACCGGGGTCTGCCACGTCCCCGTCCAATGCCGACTCTGACCTGATCCCGGGGGCAGCGAAACCCGGCCCGGGGACTGCTAAACCCGGCCCAGGGACTGCTGAACCCGGCCCGAGGGATGCCATGCTCGACCCAACTGCCGTCATCTCCGGCCCGGGGGCTACCGCCTCTAGCCTGGGGCTGCCGCCCTAGAGCCCATCATGGTGGCTGTCTTCGTCATGGTGATGACTACATCATGGGCCATGCCAATCTTAGTGTTCCTAGAGAACGGGACCCTCCCCATGGACGAGATCGAGGCCCAACAAATTCAGCGTCGGGCGTCCGCCTACAGCATCATCACCAACAAGCTCGTCAAGCGCAACCCGACAGGCATCTTCCAACGCTGCATCGAGCAAGACAAGGGCATAGAGATCCTCCTCGACATACACCAGGGCGAGTGCGGCCACCATGCCGCCTCGATGTCCCTAGTGGCCAAGGCCTTCCGCCATGGTTTCTACTGGCCCACGGCCATCCAAGATGCCGAATCACTTGTCCTCAAGTGTGAAGGGTGCCAGCGCTTCAGCAAGCGCAGCCACCAGCCGGCTTCAGCTCTGCGCACCATCCCGATCACCTGGCCCTTCACAGTTTGGGGACTCGACATGGTGGCATGACGCACTTGCTAGTGACGGTGGAAAAATTCACCAAGTGGATTGAGGAACGACCGATCAAGAAGCTAGATGGATTGACAGTCGTCCGGTTCATCAAGGACACAGCATCATCAAGAACAACGGCACCAACTTCAACAAAGGCGCGCTCGCGCAGTATTGCCCAGTCTCCGGCATCTGCCTCGACTTGGCCTTCGTGGCCCACCCTCAGTCCAACGGCCAGGTCGAGCGGGCCAACGGCCTCATCCTATCCGGCATCAAGCCGCGGCTCGTCGAGCCACTCGTCTGTTCACTCGGCAGTTGGCTTGATGAGATGTCGGCCGTCCTCTGGAGTCTCCGCCCGATGCTAAACCGGTCGACTGGGTTCACCCCATTCTTCCTCGTTTACGGAGTAGAAGCCGTCATCCCAACTGACATTGAGTTCGACTCACCGTGAGTCGCAATGTACACCGAAGCCGAAGCCAAGGAGGCCCATGAAGACGGTGTCGACCTACTCGAAGAAGCATGCCTTTTGGCACTCAGCCGATCCGCCATCTATCAGCAAGGCTTGAGGCACTACCACAACAACAAGATCAAGCCTCGTCCTCCATCTTGTCCAGCAACAAGCAGGCAAGCACAAGTTGGCCTCCCCATGGGAGGGCCCCTTCATCGCCAGCAAAGCCCTGTGTGGCCGCAACGCCTACTACCTCATGGATGCCAGCAAGTCGAACAAGCGCAAGAGAGACATCGCCGGCGAAGGGACAACCCATCCGTGGAATGCAGAGCTCCTCCGCCCATTTTACAGTTAGCCATGTGTACGTACGTATCACTACCTTTTGTAACCGCATGAAAAACCATGGGGTCCCCGAACAATGCCCGGGGCTACCCTTTCCAGCCAAGTTATTATGCTCCACACGTTTGTGCAATTTTTTCTTTAAACCCCCCACCGCCGGGTTGACTCACTCAACCCGGGGGCTCGGGGGCTGGCCGGCTTGACCACCACCCGCCGCCTTCCTTAGTACATCTCGGCGTGTTCTGATACGTCTCAAACGTATGTATAATTTTTTATTGTTCCATGCTATTATATTACCCCTTTTGGATGTTTATGGGCTTTACTGTACACTTTTATATCATTTTTGGGACTAACCTACTAACCGGAGGCCCAGCCCGAATTGCTATTTTTTTGCCTATTTCGGTATTTCGAAGAAAAGGAATATCAAACGGAGTCCAAGCGGAATGAAACCTACGGAAGCGATCTTTTGGGAACAAATGCAAACATGGAGACTTGGAGTAGACGTCAAGCAACAAACGAGTCATCCAGGAGGGTGCCCGGCGCACCCCCTAGGGGTGGGCACCCCCCCCTCACGGGCCCCTCGAGCGTCAACCGACCTACTTCTTCCTCTTATATATACTCCCGTACCCTGAAAACATCAAAGAGGACCACGAAAACCTAATTCCACCGCCGCAACCTTCTGTATCCGCGACATCCCATCTTGGAGCCTTCGCCGGCGCTCCACCGGAGGGGGAAACGACCATGGAGGGCCTCTACATCATCTCCAAGGCCTCTCCGATGAGTTGTGAGTAGTTTACCACAGACCTTCAGGCCCATAGTTATTAGGTAGATGGCTTCTTCTCTCTCTTTGAATCTCAATACAAAGTTCTCCTCGATCTTCTTGGAGATCTATTTGATGTAACTCTTTTTCCGGTGTGTTTGTCGAGATCTGATGAATTGTGGATTTATGATCAAGTTTATCTATGAGAAATATTTGAATCTCCTCTGAATTATTTTATGTGTGATTAATTTATCTTTGCAAGTCTCTTCGAATTATCAGTTTGGTTGGGCCTACTAGATTGTTCTTTCTTGCAATGGGAGAAGTTCTTAGCTTTGGGTTGAATCTTGCGGTGTCCTTTCCGAGTGACAGCAGAGGCAGCAAGGCACGTATTGTATTGTTGCCATCGAGGATAAAAAGATGGGGTTTATATCATATTGCATGACTTTATCCCTCTACATCATGTCATCTTTCTTAATGCGTTACTCTGTTCTTCATGAACTTAATACTCTAGATGCAGGCAGAAGTCAGTCGATGTGTGGAGTAATAGTAGTAGTTTCAGAATCGTTTTGGTCTACTTGTCGCGGACGTGATGCCTATATACATGATCATGCCTAGATAATCTCATAACTATGCGCTTTTCTATCAATTGCTCGAAAGTAATTTGTTCACCCACCGTAATACTTATGATATCTTGAGAGAAGCCACTAGTGAAACCTATGGCCCCCAGGTCTATCTTTTATCATCTAAGTTTTCCATCTACTTTTATTGCATCTTTTACTTTCCAATCTATATTATAAAAATACCAAAAATATTTATCTTATCTTATTATCTCTATGAGATCTCACTTTTGCAAGTTACCGTGAAGGGATTGACAACCCCTTTATTGCGTTGGTTGTGAGGTTCTTGTTTGTTTGTGTAGGTGCGTGGGACTTTTGAGGAGCCTCCTACTGGATTGATACCTTGGTTCTCAAAAATTGAGGGAAATACTTACACTACTTTGCTACATCACCCTTTCCTCTTCAAGGAAAACAAACGCAGTGCTCAAGACGTAGCATGTTCCAGTTGCCTAGGCCCTACACTTCACCCTACTCCACAGAACTAGCTTCGCAAGAATCATGGGCCAAAGCACCAATACATTGCAAAATACTAAGTTGGGTCCACCGGATTGGCCAACCCGGCCCCGCTACCATCAACTTACTGCACGACCGGCTGCTCGCCAAGCCAGCTTCGCCGGTTGCTGCCAGCCGGCCTAGTGGGTGTTCGCTCGCGCTCAACATTGGAAGAGCCTGAGTACCACGCGCTCCTCCCAAGAACCGAACTCCTTGTCACAGATCGGAACTCGGCTGTTTGACTCGCAGGGGGAAGCCCGAAGGGGAAGCAAGCAAGAAAATGGCTCGAAAAACAAAAAGCAAAAGCACGAACACTCACGAAATATTTACATCATGGAGAAAACAGGCCTAAGGCCAGATTTCATTACATTACACCAAAACACCCCAGTGGGTGGGTGGACCTGCTATAGGCAGCCCGAGCACAAGGTCGCGCAGCTGCCGGCTCCACCTCGCTGGCCTCCGGGTTCACCGAGGCGCAGGTGTCTTCCACCCCGGCATCCTCGTCCTTGTAAGGACCCGACTCCTCATAGATGCCCTCCAGGTCGTCCAGCAGCAGGCCATAGTCATCAGGAGGAATGACACCGCCATCTTCCGTCCACTCCGGCTGGAACTCGTTGGTTATCGAGAACCCGGTGATGTAGCTAACCCGGGCGGCGATCCGGCTGGCCTCCGCCTGCAGCTGGGCCTCCGCACTGGCTCGCTGTCCCATCAACAGGTCCAGCCACAGGTCCAAGTGCCAAGACATGATGAGCCTAAGCGCCATCTCAGCACCGGCAAGGGCGGTGGAGACACGCCACGCTTGGAGCCGCGCCGGTCTGGCCTCCAACCACCATGCCAGCTGTGAGAAGCTGTTCGGCGCAACAGCGCCAGGCCAGAGGCCCGCCGTCATCCCCACGCCAGCCTCAGAGACCCGCGCCATCTGCTCCCCCAAGGTTTGTAGGCGAGCCTCATCGGCAGTCATGATCTCCGAGAAGGTCCAGGCAACACGCGGGTCGGTCCCAGCCCCCACGACCCCCTGCTGCGACTGCTGAAAGCGAACGGCCTCCTCTACCACCCTGTGCGTCTCTGGGAAGTGTCCTATCAAAAGAAGAGCAAGTCAGCGGTGAAAAAGGAAGCCGGCTTAGAAACCTGGCAGAATCAAAAGAAGCACTTACTGGTGAAGGTCTCGTCCAGGTGCTGCGCTTTAAGCAACATACCGTGCCGCTCCCTGTTGTCGGCACGGTCGCGATCCTGGAGCGCCTTCTCTAGCTCGGCGACCATGGCGACGGACGCCTTCATTTCGGTTCCTTGGTGGCGGCCGCCTCCTTCAGACGAAGGAGCTCCGCCTGGTGGGCCTCCGCCACCGTCACCGCCGATGTCTTCAGGCGGTCCACCTCGGCTTGAAGCTGCCCCTTGTCATCAGCCAGCCGGTCGTGCTGCTGGCCGGCCTCAGCAAGGGCCTGCTGGGCCTCCGTCGCCTTTGTCGCCTCCATCCTGAGGCGCTCCACCTTGGCCTGCAGCCGGCTCTTGCCGCCAGCCAGCTGCTCCTGCAGCCGGCTGGCTTCGGCAAGCGCCCTCTAGGCCTCCGCCGCCTCCGCCTTTAGCTCCCCCACCTCTACACGAAGCCGGCCAGCATAGGCGATGGCTAGATCACGCTGGTGGCTGGCTTGGATCAGCCGGGTTTGCCAAATCGGCGCCATGGCCACAGCGGCTGTGCAGCAAACTCAGAATCAGAACAAAATCAAGACTACATTAAGATTCGACCCAACTACTACGTAGTTGCCCCGAATCTCGGGGGCTACACCTGGTGGGTGCGCTAGTGTGCCCCCACTAAGAGCACACAAGAGCCTTACCTTCAGCAACACGGAGCTCCTCCTCCTTCACGGTGAGCTGGGCCTTGAGCTGCTGGTGCTTCTCTAGGAGTCGGTTGAAGACGCCAACCCGGTAGGCGTCCAGTTGCTGTGAAGAACAAGAATCAGCACAAGACAGAGCATTTAAGATTCGACCCAACTACTACATAGTTGGCCCAAATCTCAGGGGCTACTCCCAGTGGGTGCGCTAGTGCACCCCCACTAACTAGCAGCAAGAAGAAAGCAGAAGATGAAAGGAAAAAGCTTACAGTCATGGCGCACTACAGCTCGCATCCCCGCTCTGCCTCAGCCTGAGCAAAGCCCTGAACCCGCTTCGCGAGCTCGTGAAGGCGCTGGCTCACGGTGGCCATCGCTGCCTCCTCCTGCATCAAGGGCCCGAAGGTGACCTCGCTAGGCCTAGCCCGATCCGGCGGTGACCTGGCGGCCTGACGGCTCCCTGGCTGGATCACCAGGGCGTGCTCCCCGGCTGGCGTCCCCTCCAACATCACGGTCGGCGGCGCCGGCGACGCCACATCCTATGGCGCCTCGTCCATCGACGCCCGAGGCGCCCTGTCCACGTTCTCCCAAGGCTCCTCCTCCAAGGCGGCTCCGCCGCCTCCTTCCTCTACCTCTGCCCGCTCGACCATGTCGTTCCACGGCGGGGTGCCATCCTCGATCACCACGACCTCCCGGTTGCCCACCATCGTCTTAGCCTGGTCGTCCCGGCGGCGCTCCTCCACCGACGGCTGCACAAGATCCGTCGTTGCCAGCTTCGTGCCTGTTGGCGCCTCCAGCCCCGCTGGCCACCGTTGGTGCGCTCCCTCACCGCCGTGGCCCTGGCCCAAGCTTCGGCCGACGCCTCCTCCATCGCCGCCATGGCCCTATTGCGGTCCTGCCAGGCCAAGGTATTGGTCGTCCATCTTCACATCCCGGTCGATGGCGCTCGACCGGCTCCTTAAGAACACGGTGTCGCCCAAGGACGCGGCCTTCGTCGCCGTCCACTCCAGTGATACCGGCGACCTGAAGCATGACTAAATAAGGAAACAAGGAAGCCGGTTCAATGATCCACCAGAGTCAACAAGAGAGGCACACCCGACCAGCACCGGAGTGGGCAGTCTCGCCGGCACCACCGGCGGGCCATGGCGCTGCCTCTTAGTGGACGGTTTGGCACCAGCCACCTGGCCTGCCGCTCGCTTCGCGGCCGGCCCCGAGGCGCCACATCCCCCTTTTCGTGCAGCCAGCTAGACAACCCAGCCGCGTCGCCGCCCCTCCCCTCAGCGCCCGCTGCGTCACCAGCTTTGTCAGCATCACCACGCCACCATTCAGCCGGCCGTCACAAGAAATCAAGAGACGAAATCTTACCCCTGTGGTGTGCCGCACCGACGTCAGGCATCGTCTGCCTCAGGCTCCTTGAGCATCGCCGCTGCCTTCCTCCGAGTCGGCTCGCACCACGTGCATCATCGCCCTGTCATATGGATGCTGAATGGCGTTCAGTGGTACCTCCCCCGTCACGTCATGACGGATAAGAAGATGAGTAGCAGCAAAGAACAAGAACCAAGGACTCACCGCTGGTGCTGGGTTCCCCTGGTTGTAGGGAGGCATCCCCAAACTGCCACTCCTCCTTCAGCCCGACCTTCGAGATGTCGTTGACCTAGCCGGCAATCTGCTCCACCATCAGGCGACGGGGCCGACATCCTATTGGGGTCCTGAAGACCGTCATCTCGCCGACGATGTTGGTATGGCGCTGCAGTGGCCAGAACCCGACGCATGATGATGGCGGCAATGTGGTCCGTGCCGATGAGCCCCCTCCCGTGCCTTTATCGCCGCGACCCGGGCGCACAGGTTGAGCACCTCCAACGACGATTCTTGGGGAAGTAGGCCCAGTTGGTCCTCCCCTGCGGCATCACGTCGACGAAAGGCGGCAAGTTGATGTAATTCGCTCCCAGGTTGCTGACGTAGAAAAAGGAGTTCTACCACTTCTTGGCAGAATCCTCCAATGACATCTTGGGGCACCCCGCGCAACCGCAACATGACGACGACGGCCCGAGGCAGACATGGCTCTGGGCCCCGACCCCTGCTGCTTCAAGAAGAAGAGGCGCACCCAGTGGTCGATGGTGGCTCGATGCCCAAGTACCCTCGCACATGCAAACAAACCCATAGATCTTCAAGATGGCGTTTGGGCCCAAATGGTGCAGCTAAAGCCCGAAGAAATCTAGAGACACATGAAGAAGTCACTCGTGGGGATACCAAACTCACGTTGAAGTGCATGAAGAAGACCACGCGCTCGGTCTCCTCCGGCCGCGGCTCCTGCTCGCCCCCCGGCAAGCGCACGGCCACCCACCGTCTTCGGCGGCAGCCGCCGCGTGTTACATAGATACTGGATGTCCTCCTCGCTGATGGTGGATCCCATCCACGAGCCAGACGGCAGCGCCATTGGCGATGCGGTTGTGAGACAGTAGACGAGGAGAAAGATTGGCGGCGAAGTCTCGGACGAGGAGGAAGAATGGCGCGGCGCACGTCAATCGCAGCGACAAGAGAGAGGGAAGAAGATGGGGAGCGCGAGTGAGAATAATCCCCGCCGCTCCCCTCCTCCCAATTTATAAGCTGCGGCCTGAACATGGGGAATTGGGATTGGTTGTGCCCGCCCCTCCCACTTCCTCGCAATAAGTGTGCACGTACCACGTGCAGTAATTGCCTTGAGCATATCAACCGACCCACGGATGCCGCAATAAATCTGCGCGTGTGCGCTGAGGCCGCGAAGTGGCGGCCCCAGATCCTCGCCTTGTCCCGTCACACGTGTGGCCTGTTAGGCCCCTTCAGCTCCCGAGCGTCATGTGGCTCCCATAATGAACCCAAGAGATCGCGCACAAAATTCGGTGGACTCCTCGATTTTCTGCCCATGCCAGGATACTGCGATCTGGCTTCCGAAAGCTGGCACACAGTGGGTCGCAAGCTTCATCATCAGCCACCTTCTCGGGGGGGATGCGAAGGCACTCCAGCCTGAAGCCTGTGAGCCTTCACAGCTTCGGGGAATACTGTCGGGGGGGCGAACCCCGGGCAAGCAACGGAACCAGGATCCTTTTCAAAAACATCGGGGCGAGCATCGCCCCTCAATCCAGCGCGCACTTGGCCGGGTTCATCAACCCGGCCAAGACCCTCAACATGGCCAAGCCCTTCAACCCGGCAGAGCCGAGGCTTCCCCAGCAAGCCAGCTCCCCACATGGTGCCACCCTCAACCCGGCCACGGGTCAACTCCCGTCCCAGCCAAGGCATATGGGACAGGAGGATGGCCACAGTGCCCCACCTACTCCTCTGACCAGCAGAGGCGTGGCAATAGTGGCCCGTCCACTCCGCTGACCAAGGCCGGTGTGACGACAGTACCCCACCAACTCCTCTGACCAGCAGAGCCGTGGCAACAGTGGCCCGTCCACTCCGCTGACCGAGGTCGGCATGCTTACGGTTTGCCCATCATCACTTCTGACGCTAGCCGGCGGTGACCAGGCGGTACACCACTATAGTCGAGTCGACCCGACCACTCCATGACGTTCAATAAGACGAAGACCAGTGCCCGCCCGCGCCCGGAGAACCTGGTGAGCCCTGGCACTCGAGGGCCCCAGCACCGGCTTCCCGGACACTGACATTCCGGCCCCATGGCCTTGTATCTTTACCATTGTAACCCTGGGGGTTGCTATAAAACCCCCTAGGAGGCCTCCATGCACGGGGGTGAAGCAATCGATAGAACACACACACTCACACACCAGAAGAGGGAGCAGCCTAAGCCTTGGCCTGCCTTCCTTCTTCCTCCGAACAGCTCTAGGAGCAACTCTGTACCGTATCATATAAACCATCCTCGGTTGGACTAGGGGTATTATCTCTCCGGAGAGCCCCGAACCTGGGTATGTCTTGCGTCCCTCGCTCGCTCATGCCGACCTCGCCTCTAAAGCCCACCGATGCCCTCGAGCCTCCTCCTCTCTTTAGCCATCCCTTGGCATCTGCCATGCGCCCACCACGACACTGTGGAAATCTTCAAGGACTATCACACTAGCAAGATGAAGGGCATGACTACACCAGTCAAAGCCGCTGTTGTAAGTCCTAAATACTCATGCCTTTTAAGTACTACTTACTCTGCCTCGTGCATTGAACTGCACGGTTTGCAGCCAATGTCTATTACTCTTTTCAATTTTATACACAATTGTCTTAGCATGTCATTGCACCTTCGAAGGTTCAAAAGAGAGGCGTGATGTTCCTTTGATCTTGATCTGTAATCTAGTTCCGTGCTGGACTTGCCCACACAATGTTACAATTGCATGTTTGTCTGTTCTCAGTTGTTTTGTGATATGAATGATGTCATACTATGATTACCGTATTATAAACTTTTTCTCTTTATCCTTAGATGTCAATAAAATGTCAAGAAATAGACAATACATTATCCATGGTACATGCCCATATGTTTGGAACCCGGTTTTATTATGTACTTTGCAATAAAGCACAACTAATATTTTACACGGGTTCCCTAGAATAAGTTCTGTATATAGACCAAAGCTATTTTATTTGGTTTTGCTGCCTCCTTAATATCTTCTGTTCTGGTACTACTAATGTAAAAAAACTAAACTTTTCAGCAAGCTATGGAAAAAAGGTGGAACCGCCACCTTTTGAAGGTGACGAGTCAATTATAACCGCAATGTCACCTCTTGCTGCAGTGGGTCAATACATGTCCACTAACAGTGCCAAAATCACGTTCCTGTGTAATACTGGGTTGGTTGTTAAGGCAATCTCGTCCAAACTGCCTCATGATCAAGATATGAAATCTCAAAACAATGTTGTATCTGCGCTCCAGACACAAGTCCATTCCCTAATAGAGACCTTTGTGAAACAAGGACAGCCATTGTTTGATGTCGTCAAGATATGCATGGTTTTGAAACCAGACTATCAGACATTTGCTATGTTGTTCAGGAGCCTAGGAGAAATGAAGGCGAAGGTTATGGTGCTCCATCGGACGTACAACATGAAACGTAACAGCCAGGTCAAATGAACTGAGCTTCTGAATTTCTGGTGGTGCATTTATCTGCCAGACTGTTAGCTTTTATGCCAACCTTCCTTTTGTTTTATGGTTGTAATTTGTTTTGTTGCGATACAAAATTTGTTCTTAACGTGCAGCCACCGGCTGAAGAAAACAGCAAGCCATTTTTGTATAGTGTAGGGTGTTCCCTATATTTGCACTGGTGGCAAACTTTGATGCCCAGTGGATGTAATATGTGCAATCACCTTAATAGCCTAGCGTTTGTTTCTGGCTTATTTATTTCCTAGTCTTCTCTTTCCCTAGTTTGCTTGTGGCCGCAACAACCATGGGCCATATATGGACCGTGGTAACCTTGACCCTGCTATAGGCCGTAGAATCCATGGTCCTCCTATGGGTCGTCGGATAAATGGGCCTCCAATGGGCCGTAGAATCGGTGGGCCTCGGGCCGTCGGATAAATGGATCCACATGGGCCATAAACACGCATAATTGGTATCGGGCCAGCACGGTAACGGGCCGTTAACAGGCCGGAAGACAGGAAAGGCTTAACTCAGTCACACGCATAACGGTCATTAAGGGGCTAGAATATAGGACGGGCTGCAAATGGTGCAACGGGTTAACAGGCCACAAACGGGCCAATTCTAACCATGGGCCGAATTTGGCCCATTAGGGGAACAAGCCAGTAACGGGCCAAAAGTAATCAAGGGCTAGAAAGGAGCCTAAGAATGTATGGGCCGTCAGTAGGCCAAAAGCTAACACGGGCTGGAAAAGTCCCATGTGAATCATGAGCCGTTAATGGATACAAAGAAATTTACTATTCATTATGGGCCAGAGTCACCGTGGGCCACTAAAGGGCATAAAGATACGAAAGGCCTCATATGGGCTGAAAGACATCGTGGGCCATACATGGGCCGAAAGTGAAACAGGCTGGTGTTATATTCGACGTCCCACATGATGCTATTGGGCCGATTTCGGGAAGGCCCTAATGGGTCATGAGTTACCAGGCCGTAAAATGGGCTATATGCGAAAAGACTGTTAACAGGCTTTTCATGGGCCGGCCCGCTAACTTTTGACCAAGTCAAACAGGTCGGCCTTTGTAAGCTAAATGGGCTAGTGTTGGGCCATCGCATGAGTCGACATATCATAGGCACCAATCTGACCCAATGACGAGCTGACACCTGTTTCCTTCGGCCAATGAGAATTTTACACGTGGAAAATCCCCATTGGTCCGGGCTGATAACGGGTTATCAGATCCAAAACCGGACCCATAGCTTAATGGCGACCCGTTACGATGGATGCCACGTGTCGGTTACCCTTGACGAAAGCACTTCCATGACGCGTCATTTATTGTCATGAAAGTGAACACTTCTATGATGATAATTTTGGTATTGTCATGGAACACTTCCACAACAGCACATGTCTGACTATCTTGATTCTGTCATAAAATCATCATGGATGTACACACATGACAGAAAACATGAGCTACTGTGACAAACACGTATTATCATGGAGTTGTATTTTTTTGTAGTGTACTAGTCACTCTTGAAGCTGAATGGTTAGCAGAATAAAGTGAAATCTATGCACCCATAACACATCCATTACACTTAACCTCGAGTAAGCAAAATAGAATATGCACAAGACAGCAACACTCACTTGAAGTTGTAAGGAAAGAGTATTTCCCTTCTATTTTGTTGTCGAAGTAACACATTTAACAAGTTCGTCTCGGTTTCATCGGGGTTCTTTTCTACGATATATTCATTTACGGTATTTGGGTTAACGAACCCAGTGTCATATATTTGTCTTCTTCTTCATTCGATGATCTTCAACTTGCATAATATAGTGAGGATAATTATATATACATGCAATGAACGAGCTGAGCTAGAGACTTAATTACAGAAATAATACTTATAGGCAATAGCAAGTCATGAGAGTTTTGTCGAGGGCCTGTTGATTATATAACTACCATAATTCTACAAATTCAATGTACAATGGGTCGACTGCAACGAAGTAGTGATCATCCTTAATTCTCAGCAACATACTGTCTGTCCCATCCTTCTTGTAGGTTTTCAAGTACCATTCATGCAATCTTCGCATCATCGTTGGTAGATGCGGGACCTGCTCAGGTTTGACAAGAGGCTTCCCGTTCTCGTATCTAAAGGTTACTACCTCAACTATTTCAAACTGTACATCATCGGCTAAGTAATCACCAAGCATGAAACCCGGATTAGTGGCCATTACCCCCGGATCAATATTAGTGATATTGGGAAACACCTTGAGTGGGGGCACGATTGCTTTTCCTGTTTGCCAAGCTGGGGAATTGTTTTCCCATTTTTTGCACCACTACTACTTAAGCTTCCCGACCGCTTCACTCTCTCAAATGTCTTTTCAATACAGCGGTCATAGTTTGATAGCGGCGGAGGCGGTGGTGGTCGCGTAAGGGCATCCGAAAAACGCTTTGCTTTTACTGGATCTACTTTCTCCTTTAGAGGTGGAAGTTTCTGTTCAAAATGAGCCTTCACTTTGGCAGCCATGAGTTAACTTGGCAAGAGCCTTGAGGCTTGGACTAGCAGCTCAGAATGTTTTTCCCTATTGTACTGCTAGCCGCCAGAGTGACGGTGGCTCTCTTCCGCCGTTGCTGAGGCGATGGAGGAGGCAGAGTCCGCCGACGCGGCGGAGACAACGGAAGAGGATTCTGCTGAGGAGCCTCCTCAACCGGAGTCCACTGAGGCGGCGGAGACGGCTGAGGGTGGCAGAGATAGCTGACACGCCGGAGACGAATGTGGCAGCGGAGATACAAGTGGACTTTGAGAAGTCTGCTGACGGGCCTCCTCCGACTGAGTCTGCTGAGGCGTCGTCCAGTTTGGAAGCAGGATGTTTTCCTTTCTCCATAGATAGGTAGTCCTTAAGGAATTTTCCAGATGAATATCCCCTTTGATGGAAATATGCCCTAGAGGCAATAAGAAAATGGTTATTATTATATTTCCTTAATCATGATATAGGTTTATTATTCATGCTATAATTGTATTGACCGGAAAGTTAAATACATGTGTGGATACATAAACAAATATCGTGTCCCTAGTAAGCCTCTACTAGACTAGCTCGTTGATCAAAGATGGTTAAGGTTTCCTAAGCATGGACATGTGTTGTCATTTGATAATGGGATCACATTATTAGGAGAATGATGTGATGGACAAGACCCATTCGTTAGCTTAGCATAATGATCATTCAGTTTTATTGTTATTGTTTTCTTCATGTCAAATACATGTTTTTTCGACTATGAGATTATGCAACTCCCGGATACCGGAGGAATACCTCATGTGATATAAAACATCACAACGTAACTAGGTGATTATAAAGATGCTCTGTAGGTATCTCCAAAGGTGTTTGTTGAGTTGGTAGAGATCAAGATTAGGATTTTTCACTCCGAGTATCGGGGAGCTATCTCTGGGCCCTCTTGGTAATACACATCATAAGAAGCCTTGCAAGCAAAGTGACTAATGAGTTAGTTGCAAGATGATGTATTATGGAACGAGTAAAGAGACTTTCCGGTAATGAGATTGAACTAGGTATAGAGAAACCGACGATCGAATCTCGGGCAAGTAACATACCAATGGACAAACGGAACTACGTATGTTGTCATAATGGTTCGACCAATAAAGATCTTTGTAGAATATGTAGGAGCCAATATGGGCATCCAAGTTCCGCTATTGGTTATTTACCGGAGAGGTGTCTCAGTCATGTCTACATAGTTCTCGAACCCGTAGGGTCCGCACACTTAACATGCGTTGACGATATAGTGTTATATGAGTTATATGATTTGGTGACCGAATGTTGTTCGGAGTCTGGGATGAGATCACAGACATGACAAGGAGTCTTGTAATGGTAGAGAGGTAAAGATTGATATATAGGACGAGGGTATTTGGACACAGGAAGTGTTTCGGGTAGTACCGGGTACTTAATGAGTCACCGGAAGGTGTTCCGGGCACCCCCAGCAAAGATATGGGCCTTATGGGACAAGTGAGGGAACACACGAGCCCACGAGGGGCTGGTGCGCCTTCATAGTTGTCCAGCCCTAGGGGAGAAGGAAAGTAGAGACTAGATCTCCCCCTTCCTTCCCCCTCCTCCTAATTCCTTTCCCATTTGAGGAAATATGGCAGGGGAAGGGGGGTGCAGGGCAAGGCAGGGGTCCCAGGGCCGGCGGCCAGCCCTAGGGCGCGCTTGGCTGCCTCCCCTCCCCTTCCACCTATATATACATGGGGAGGGGGTGCCACACGGGGACACACAACATTTTCTTAGCCGTGTGCGGCGCCCCCGTCCATCGTTTACTCCCTCGCTCATATTTTCGTACTGCTTAGGCGAAGCCCTGCGGAGATCACTTCACCATCACCGTCACCATTTTGTCATGCTGCCGAAACTCATCTACTACTTCGTCAGTCTTGCTGGATCAAGAAGGTGAGGACGTCACCGAGCTGAACATGTGATGAAGTGGAGGTGTCGTATGTTCAGTACTTGATCGGTTGGATCGCGAAGAAGTTCGACTACATCAACCGCGTTGTCTAACGCTTATGCTTACGGTCTACGAGGGTACGTAGACACACTCTACCTCTCATTGCTACGCATCTCCTTGATAGATCTTGTGTGCGCATAGAAATTTTTTGTTTTCCATGCAACGTTTCCCTTCACCCTTCACCTGTAGGGTAGTCAAGCTCCAGCCCCTCAAATCCGTTCATTATTTCATCCACCCCGACAACAGCAAACCATCTAGAATTAGACGAAAATGGAAAGTTCCATCAGGTCGAGGTGGTAAGACATAGCCGACCATCGATTTCAAGGTTAGGTTATGGCATTTTGCCATTAACTCACAATGTTCATTCTCCGTGATACCATCCACGGGGTAGCGAGGAGCCGTGATATCAGGCTGAATGAGCTCCATGGAAGCCACGCTGGTTCTCCGCTGAGATGGTGGGGTAGCTTCATGGGCAGTATCCAATGAAGGATCTTCGTGTCGCTAAGATGGTGGACTGGTAGCTCGCTGGCTCTCAAGTGCCTCTAGTTTTGCTAGCCTTTGTTCCATCTTCTGCATCTGGTTTGCTTCCTCTTTCTTCTTTCTCCCTCGGCTTCTATAACAAGTGCTGTCAGGAAACCCATGCACCCACGGAACGGAGCCTGATGTGCCTCGTGTTTGTCCAAGGTGTTCAGGATTCCCGAGGGCCTTTGGCATCTCGTCCTTCTCTCTGTCGGGATGGAACCTCCCTTCCCACGCTTCCTTGATTACTTCTTCAAGCCTTGTGACGGGTGTTTCAAGTTGAGCTTTCATGAAAACACACTTCCCTGATTCTGGGTCCAAAGTTCCCGGCCCGAGGGATGCCATGCTCGACCCAACTGCCGCCATCTCCGGCCCGGGGGCTACCGCCTCTAGCCTGGGGCTGCCGCCCTAGAGCCCATCATGGTGGCTGTCTTCGTCATGGTGATGACTACATCATGGGCCATGCCAATCTTAGTGTTCCTAGAGAACGGGACCCTCCCCATGGACGAGATCGAGGCCCGACAAATTCAGCGTCGGGCGTCCGCCTACAGCATCATCACCAACAAGCTCGTCAAGCGCAACCCGACAGGCATCTTCCAACGCTGCATCGAGCAGGACAAGGGCATAGAGATCCTCCTCGACATACACCAGGGCGAGTGCGGCCACCATGCCGCCTCGATGTCCCTAGTGGCCAAGGCCTTCCGCCATGGTTTCTACTGGCCCACGGCCATCCAAGATGCCGAATCACTTGTCCTCAAGTGTGAAGGGTGCCAGCGCTTCAGCAAGCGCAGCCACCAGCCGGCTTCAGCTCTGCGCACCATCCCGATCACCTGGCCCTTCACAGTTTGGGGACTCGACATGGTGGCATGACGCACTTGCTAGTGACGGTGGAAAAATTCACCAAGTGGATTGAGGAACGACCGATCAAGAAGCTAGATGGATTGACAGCCGTCCGGTTCATCAAGGACACAGCATCATCAAGAACAACGGCACCAACTTCAACAAAGGCGCGCTCGCGCAGTATTGCCCAGTCTCCGGCATCTGCCTCGACTTGGCCTTCGTGGCCCACCCTCAGTCCAATGGCCAGGTCGAGCGGGCCAACGGCCTCATCCTATCCGGCATCAAGCCGCGGCTCGTCGAGCCACTCGTCTGTTCACTCGGCAGTTGGCTTGATGAGATGTCGGCCGTCCTCTGGAGTCTCCGCCCGATGCTAAACCGGTCGACTGGGTTCACCCTGTTCTTCCTCGTTTACGGAGTAGAAGCCGTCATCCCAACTGACATTGAGTTCGACTCACCGTGAGTCGCAATGTACACCGAAGCCAAAGCCAAGGAGGCCCATGAAGACGGTGTCGACCTACTCGAAGAAGCATGCCTTTTGGCACTGAGCCGATCCGCCATCTATCAGCAAGGCTTGAGGCACTACCACAACAACAAGATCAAGCCTCGTCCTCCATCTTGTCCAGCAACAAGTAGGCAACCACAAGTTGGCCTCCCCATGGGAGGGCCCCTTCATCGCCAGCAAAGCCCTGTGTGGCCGCAACGCCTACTACCTCATGGATGCCAGCAAGTCGAACAAGCGCAAGAGAGACATCACCGGCGAAGGGACAACCCATCCGTGGAATGCAGAGCTCCTCCGCCCATTTTACAGTTAGCCATGTGTACGTACGTATCACTACCTTTTGTAACCGCATGAAAAACCATGGGGTCCCCGAACAATGCCCGGGGCTACCCTTTCCAGCCAAGTTATTATGCTCCACACGTTTGTGCAATTTTTCTTTAAACCCCCCACCGCCGGGTTGACTCACTCAACCCGGGGGGCTCGGGGCTGGCCGGCTTGACCACCACCCGCCGCCTTCCTTAGTACATCTCGGCGTGTTCTGATACGTCTCAAACGTATGTATAATTTTTTATTGTTCCATGCTATTATATTACCCCTTTTGGATGTTTATGGGCTTTACTGTACACTTTTATATCATTTTTGGGACTAACCTACTAACCGGAGGCCCAGCCCGAATTGCTGTTTTTTTTTTGCCTATTTCGGTATTTCGAAGAAAAGGAATATCAAACGGAGTCCAAGCGGAATGAAACCTACGGAAGCGTTCTTTTGGGAACAAATGCAAACATGGAGACTTGGAGTAGACGTCAAGCAACAAACGAGTCATCCAGGAGGGTGCCCGGCGCACCCCCTGGGGGTGGGCACCCCCCCCTCGTGGGCCCCTCGAGCGTCAACTGACCTACTTCTTCCTCTTATATATACTCCCGTACCCTGAAAACATCAAAGAGCACCACGAAAACCTAATTCCACCGCCGCAACCTTCTGTATCCGCGACATCCCATCTTGGAGCCTTCACCGGCGCTCCACCGGAGGGGGAAACGACCATGGAGGGCCTCTACATCATCTCCAAGGCCTCTCCGATGAGTTCTGAGTAGTTTACCACAGACCTTCAGGCCCATAGTTATTAGGTAGATGGCTTCTTCTCTCTCTTTGAATCTCAATACAAAGTTCTCCTCGATCTTCTTGGAGATCTATTTGATGTAACTCTTTTTCCGGTGTGTTTGTCGAGATCTGATGAATTGTGGGTTTATGATCAAGTTTATCTATGAGAAATATTTGAATCTCCTCTGAATTATTTTATGTGTGATTAATTTATCTTTGCAAGTCTCTTCGAATTATCAGTTTGGTTTGGCCTACTAGATTGATCTTTCTTGCAATGGGAGAAGTTCTTAGCTTTGGGTTCAATCTTGCGGTGTCCTTTCCCAGTGACAGCAGAGGCAGCAAGGCACGTATTGTATTGTTGCCATCGAGGATAAAAAGATGGGGTTTATATCATATTGCATGACTTTATCCCTCTACATCATGTCATCTTTCTTAATGCGTTACTCTGTTCTTCATGAACTTAATACTCTAGATGCAGGCAGAAGTTAGTCGATGTGTGGAGTAATAGTAGTAGTTTCAGAATCGTTTTGGTCTACTTGTCGCGGACGTGATGCCTATATACATGATCATGCCTAGATAATCTCATAACTATGCGCTTTTTTATCAATTGCTCGAAAGTAATTTGTTCACCCACCATAATACTTATGATATCTTGAGAGAAGCCACTAGTGAAACTTATGGCCCCCAGGTCTATCTTTTATCATCTAAGTTTTCCATCTACTTTTATTGCATCTTTTACTTTCCAATCTATATTATAAAAATACCAAAAATATTTATCTTATCTTATTATCTCTATGAGATCTCACTTTTGCAAGTTACCGTGAAGGGATTGACAACCCCTTTATTGCGTTGGTTGTGAGGTTCTTGTTAGTTTGTGTAGGTGCGTGGGACTTTTGAGGAGCCTCCTACTGGATTGATACCTTGGTTCTCAAAAATTGAGGGAAATACTTACGCTACTTTGCTACATCACCCTTTCCTCTTCAAGGAAAACAAACGCAGTGCTCAAGAGGTAGCATCTTCCAGTTGCCTAGGCCCTACACTTCACCCTACTCCACAGAACTAGCTTCGCAAGAATCATGGGCCAAAGCACCAATACATTGCAAAATACTAACTTGGGTCCACCGGATTGGCCAACCCGGCCCCGCTACCATCAACTTACTGCACGACCGGCTGCTCGCCAAGCCGGCTTCGCCGGTTGCTGCCAGCCGGCCCAGTGGGTGTTCGCTCGCGCTCAACATTGGAAGAGCCTGAGTACCACGCGCTCCTCCCAAGAACCGAACTCCTTGTCACAGATTGGAACTCGGCTGTTTGACTCCCAGGGGGAAGCCCGAAGTGGAAGCAAGCAAGAAAATGGCTCGAAAAACAAAAAGCAAAAGCACGAACACTCACGAAATATATACATCATGGAGAGGAATGACACCGCCATCTTCCGTCCACTCCGGCTGGAACTCGTTGGTTATCGAGAACCCGGTGATGTAGCTAACCCGGGCGGCGATCCGGCTGGCCTCCGCCTGCAGCTGGGCCTCCGCACTGGCTCGCTGTCCCATCAACAGGTCCAGCCACAGGACCAGGTGCCAAGACATGATGAGCCTAAGCGCCATCTCAGCACCGGCAAGGGCGGTGGAGACACGCCACGCTTGGAGCCGCGCCGGTCTGGCCTCCAACCACCATGCCAGCTGTGAGAAGCTGTTCGGCGCAACAGCGCCAGGCCAGAGGCCCGCCGTCATCCCCATGCCAGCCTCAGAGACCCGCGCCATCTGCTCCCCCAAGGTTTGTAGGTGAGCCTCGTCGGCAGTCATGATCTCCGAGAAGGTCCAGGCAACACGCGGGTCGGTCCCAGCCCCCACGACCCCCTGCTGCGACTGCTGAAAGCGAACGGCCTCCTCTACCACCCTGTGCGTCTCTGGGAAGTGTCCTATCAAAAGAAGAGCAAGTCAGCGGTGAAAAAGGAAGCCGGCTTAGAAACCTGGCAGAATCAAAAGAAGCACTTACTAGTGAAGGTCTCATCCAGGTGCTGCGCTTTAAGCAACATACCGTGCCGCTCCCTGTTGTCGGCACGGTCGCAATCCTGGAGACCATGGCGACCTTCTCTAGCTCGGCGACCATGGCGACGGACGCCTTCATTTTGGTTCCTTGGTGGCGGCCGCCTCCTTCAGACGAAGGAGCTCCGCCTGGTGGGCCTCCGCCACCGTCACCGCCGATGTCTTCAGGCGGTCCACCTCGGCTTGAAGCTGCCCCTTGTCATCAGCCAGCCGGTTGCGCTGCTGGCCGGCCTCAGCAAGGGCTTGCTGGGCCTCCATCGCCTTTGTCTCCTCCATCCTGAGGCGCTCCACCTTGGCCGGCAGCCGGCTCTTGCCGCCAGCCAGCTGCTCCTGCAGCCGGCCGGCTTCGGCAAGCGCCCTCTAGGCCTCCGCCGCCTCCGCCTTTAGCTCCCCCACCTCTACACGAAGCCGGCCAGCATAGGCGATGGCTAGATCACGCTGGTGGCTGGCTCGGATCAGCCGGGTTTGCCAAATCGGCGCCATGGCCATAGCGGCTGTGCAGCAAACTCAGAATCAGAACAAACTCAAGACAACATTAAGATTCGACCCAACTACTACGTAGTTGCCCCGAATCTCGGGGGCTACACCTGGTGGGTGCGCTAGTGTGCCCCCACTAAGAGCACACAAGAGCCTTACCTTCAGCAACACGGAGCTCCTCCTCCTTCACGGTGAGCTGGGCCTTGAGCTGCTGGTGCTTCTCTAGGAGTCGGTTGAAGACGCCAACCCGGTAGGTGCCCAGTTGCTGTGAAGAACAAGAATCAGCACAAGACAGAGCATTTAAGATTCGACCGAACTACTACATAGTTGGCCCAAATCTCGGGGGCTACCCCCAGTGGGTGCGCTAGTGCACCCCCACTAACTAGCAGCAAGAAGAAAGCAGAAGATGAAAAGAAAAAGCTTACAGTCATGGCGCACTACAGCTCGCGTCCCCGCTCTGCCTCGGCCTGAGCAAAGCCCTGAACCCGCTTCGCGAGCTCGTGAAGGCGCTGGCTCACGGTGGCCATCGCTGCCTCCTCCTACATCAAGGGCCCGAAGGTGACCTCGCTAGGCCTAGCCCGATCCGGCGGCGACCTGGCGGCCTGACGGCTCCCTGGCTGGATCACCAGGGCGTGCTCCCCGGCCGGCGTCCCCTCCAACATCACGGTCGGCGGCGCCGGCGACGCCACATCCTATGGCGCCTTGTCCATCGACGCCCGAGGCGCCCTGTCCACGTTCTCCCAAGGCTCCTCCTCCAAGGCGGCTCCGCCGCCTCCTTCCTCTACCTCTGCCCGCTCGACCATGTCGTTCCACGGCGGGGTGCCATCCTCGATCACCACGACCTCCCGGTTGCCCACCATCGTCTTAGCCTGGTCGTCCCGGCGGCGCTCCTCCACCGACGGCTGCACAAGATCCGTCGTTGCCAGCTTCGTGCCTGTTGGCGCCTCCAGCCCCGCTGGCCACCGTTGGTGCGCTCCCTCACCGCCGTGGCCCTGGCCCAAGCTTCGGCCGACGCCTCCTCCATCGCCGCCACGGCCCTATTGCGGTCCTGCCAGGCCAAGGTATTGGTCGTCCATCTTCACATCCCGGTCGATGGCGCTCGACCGGCTCCTCCAGAACACGGTGTCGCCCAAGGACGCGGCCTTCGTCGCCGTCCACTCCAGTGATACCGGCGACCTGAAGCATGACTAAATAAGGAAACAAGGAAGCCGGTTCAATGATCCACCAGAGTCAACAAGAGAGGCACACCCGACCAGCATCGGAGTGGGCAGTCTCGCCGGCACCACCGGCGGGCCATGGCGCTGCCTCTTAGTGGACGGTTTGGCACCAGCCACCTGGCCTGCCGCTCGCTTCGCGGCCGGCCCCGAGGCGCCACATCCCCCTTTTCGTGCAGCCAGCTAGACAACCCAGCCGCGTCGCCGCCCCTCCCCTCAGCGCCGCTGCGTCACCAGCTTTGTCAGCATCACCACGCCACCATTCAGCCGGCGTCACAAGAAATCAAGAGACGAAATCTTACCCCTGTGGCGTGCCGCACCGACGTCAGCATCGTCCGCCTCAGGCTCCTTGAGCATCGCCGCTGCCTTCTCCGAGTCGGCTCGCACCACGTGCATCATCGCCCTGTCATATGGATGCTGAATGGCGTTCAGTGGTACCTCCCCCGTCACGTCATGACGGATAAGAAGATGAGTAGCAGCAAAGAACAAGAACCAAGGACTCACCACCGGTGCTGGGTTCCCCTGGTTGTAGGGAGGCATCCCAAACTGCCACTCCTCCTTCAGCCCGACCTTCGAGATGTCGTTGACCTAGCCGGCAATCTGCTCCACCATCAGGCGACGGGCCGACATCCTATTGGGGTCCTGAAGACCGGTCATCTCGCCGACGATGTTGGTATGGCGCTGCAGTGGCAGAACCCGACGCATGATGATGGCGGCAATGTGGTCCGTGCCGATGAGCCCCTCCCGTGCCTTTATCGCCGCGACTCGGGCGCACAGGTTGAGCACCTCCAGCGACGGATTCTTGGGGAAGTAGGCCCAGTTGGTCCTCCCCTGCGGCATCACGTCGACGAAAGGCGGCAAGTTGATGTAATTCGCTCCCAGGTTGCTGACGTAGAAAAAGGAGTTCTACCACTTCTTGGCAGAATCCTCCAACGACATCTTGGGGCACCCCCCGCGCAACCGCAACATGACGACGACGGCCCCGAGGCAGACATGGCTCTGGGCCCCGGCCCCTGCTGCTTCAAGAAGAAGAGGCGCACCCAGTGGTCGATGGTGGGCTCGATGCCCAAGTACCCCTCGCACATGCAAACAAACCCATAGATCTTCAAGATGGCGTTTGGGCCCAAATGGTGCAGCTAAAGCCCGAAGAAATCTAGAGACACATGAAAGAAGTCACTCGTGGGGATACCAAACTCACGTTGAAGTGCATGAAGAAGACCACGCGCTCGGTCTCCTCCGGCCGCGGCTCCTGCTCGCCCCCGGCAATCGCACGGCCACCCACCGTCTCCGGCGGCAGCCGCCGCGTGTTACACAAATACTGGATGTCCTCTGCGCTGATGGTGGATCCCATCCACGAGCCAGACGGCAGCGCCATTGGCGATGCGGGTGTGAGACAGTAGACGAGGAGAAAGATTGGCGCCGAAGTCTCGGACGAGGAGGAAGAATGGCGCGGCGCACGTCAATCGCAGCGACAAGAGAGAGGGAAGAAGATGGGGAGCGCGAGTGAGAATAATCCCCGCCGCTCCCCTCCTCCCAATTTATAAGCTGCGGCCTGAACATGGGGAAATGGGATTGGTTGTGCCCGCCCCTCCCACTTCCTCGCAATAAGTGTGCACGTACCACGTGCAGTAATTGCCTTGAGCATATCAACCGACCCACGGACGCCGCAATAAATCTGCGCGTGTGCGCTGAGGCCGCGAAGTGGCGGCCCCAGATCCTCGCCTTGTCCCGTCACACGTGTGGCCTGTTAGGCCCCTTCAGCTCCCGAGCGTCATGTGGCTCCCATACTGAACCCAAGAGATCGCGCACAAAATTCGGTGGACTCCTCGATTTTCTGCCCATGCCACGATACTGCGATCTGGCTTCCGAAAGCTGGCACACAGTGGGTCGCAAGCTTCATCATCAGCCACCTTCTCGGGGGGGATGCAAAGGCACTCCAGCCTGAAGCCTGCGAGCCTTCACAGCTTCGGGGAATACTGTCGGGGGGGCGAACCCCGGGCAGGCAACGGAACCAGGATCCTTTTCAAAAACATCGGGGCCGGCATCGCCCCTCAATCCAGCGCGCACTTGGCCGGGTTCATCAACCCGGCCAAGACCCTCAACATGGCCAAGCCCTTCAACCCGGCAGAGCCGAGGCTTCCCCAGCAAGCCAGCTCCCCACATGGTGCCACCCTCAACCCGGCCACGGGTCAACTCCCGTCCCATCCAAGGCATATGGGACAGGAGGATGGCCACAGTGCCCCACCTACTCCTCTGACCAGCAGAGGCGTGGCAATAGTGGCCCGTCCACTCCGCTGACCAAGGCCGGTGTGACGACAGTACCCCACCAACTCCTCTGACCAGCAGAGTCGTGGCAACAGTGGCCCGTCCACTCCGCTGACCGAGGCCGGCATGCTTACGGTTTGCCCATCATCACTTCTGACGCTAGCCGGCGGTGACCAGGCGGTACACCACTATAGTCGAGTCGACCCGACCACTCCATGACGTTCAATAAGACGAAGACCAGTGCCCGCCCGCGCCCGGAGAACCTGGTGAGCCCTGGCACTCGAGGGCCCTAGCACCGGCTTCCCGGACACTGACATTCCGGCCCCATGGCCTTGTATCTTTACCATTGTAACCCTGGGGGTTGCTATAAAACCCCCTAGGAGGCCTCCATGCACGGGGGTGAAGCAATCGATAGAACACACACACTCACACACCAGAAGAGGGAGCAGCCTAAGCCTTGGCCTGCCTTCCTTCTTCCTCCGAACAGCTCTAGGAGCAACTCTGTACCGTATCATATAAACCATCCTCGGTTGGACTAGGGGTATTATCTCTCCGGAGAGCCCCGAACCTGGGTATGTCTTGCGTCCCTCGCTCGCTCATGCCGACCTCGCCTCTAAAGCCCACCGATGCCCTCGAGCCTCCTCCTCTCTTTAGCCATCCCTTGGCATCTGCCATGCGCCCACCACGACACTATGGAAATCTTCAAGGACTATCACACTAGCAAGATGAAGGGCATGACTACACCAGTCAAAGCCGCTGTTGTAAGTCCTAAATACTCATGCCTTTTAAGTACTACTTACTCTGCCTCGTGCATTGAACTGCACGGTTTGCAGCCAATGTCTATTACTCTTTTCAATTTTATACACAATTGTCTTAGCATATCATTGCACCTTAGAAGGTTCAAAAGAGAGGCGTGATGTTCCTTTGATCTTGATCTGTAATCTAGTTCCGTGCTGGACTTGCCCACACAATGTTACAATTGCATGTTTGTCTGTTCTCAGTTGTTTTGTGATATGAATGATGTCATACTATGATTACCGTATTATAAACTTTTTCTCTTTATCCTTAGATGTCAATAAAATGTGAAGAAATAGACAATACATTATCCATGGTACATGCCCATATGTTTGGAACCCGGTTTTATTATGTACTTTGCAATAAAGCACAACTAATATTTTACACGGGTTCCCTAGAATAAGTTCTGTATATAGACCAAAGCTATTTTATTTGGTTTTGCTGCCTCCTTAATATCTTCTGTTCTGGTACTACTAATGTAAAAAAACTAAACTTTTTAGCAAGCTATGGAAAAAAGGTGGAACCGCCACCTTTTGAAGGTGACGAGTCAATTATAACCGCAATGTCACCTCTTGCTGCAGTGGGTCAATACATGTCCACTAACAGTGCCAAAATCACGTTCCTGTGTAATACTGGGTTGGTTGTTAAGGCAATCTCGTCCAAACTGCCTCATGATCAAGATATGAAATCTCAAAACAATGTTGTATCTGCGCTCCAGACACAAGTCCATTCCCTAATAGAGACCTTTGTGAAACAAGGACAGCCATTGTTTGATGTCGTCAAGATATGCATGGTTTTGAAACCAGACTATCAGACATTTGCTATGTTGTTCAGGAGCCTAGGAGAAATGAAGGCGAAGGTTATGGTGCTCCATCGGACGTACAACATGAAAACGTAACAGCCAGGTCAAATGAACTGAGCTTCTGAATTTCTGGTGGTGCATTTATCTGCCAGACTGTTAGCTTTTATGCCAACCTTCCTTTTGTTTTATGGTTGTAATTTGTTTTGTTGCGATACAAAATTTGTTCTTAACGTGCAGCCACCGGCTGAAGAAAACAGCAAGCCATTTTTGTATAGTGTAGGGTGTTCCCTATATTTGCACTGGTGGCAAACTTTGATGCCCAGTGGATGTAATATGTGCAATCACCTTAATAGCCTAGCGTTTGTTTCTGGCTTATTTATTTCCTAGTCTTCTCTTTCCCTAGTTTGCTTGTGGCCGCAACAACCATGGGCCATATATGGACCGTGGTAACCTTGACCCTGCTATAGGCCGTAGAATCCATGGTCCTCATATGGGTCATCGGATAAATGGGCCTCCAATGGGCCGTAGAATCGGTGGGCCTCGGGCCGTCGGATAAATGGATCCACATGGGCCGTAAACACGCATAATTGGTATCGGGCCAGCACGGTAACGGGCCGTTAACAGGCCGGAAGACAGGAAAGGCTTAACTCAGTCACACGCATAACGGTCATTAAGGGGCTAGAATATAGGACGGGCTGCAAATGGCGCAACGGGTTAACAGGCCACAAACGGGCCAATTCTAACCATGGGCCGAATTTGGCCCATTAGGGGAACAAGCCAGTAACGGGCCAAAAGTAATCAAGGGCTAGAAAGGAGCCTAAGAATGTATGGGCCGTCAGTAGGCCAAAAGCTAACACGGGCTGGAAAAGTCCCATGTGAATCATGAGCCGTTAATGGATACAAAGAAATTTACTATTCATTATGGGCCAGAGTCACCGTGGGCCACTAAAGGGCATAAAGATACGAAAGGCCTCATATGGGCTGAAAGACATCGTGGGCCATACATGGGCCGAAAGTGAAACAGGCTGGTGTTATATTCGACGTCCCACATGATGCTATTGGGCCGATTTCGGGAAGGCCCTAATGGGTCATGAGTTACCAGGCCGTAAAATGGGCTATATGCGAAAAGACTGTTAACAGGCTTTTCATGGGCCGGCCCGCTAACTTTTGACCAAGTCAAACAGGTCGGCCTTTGTAAGCTAAATGGGCTAGTGTTGGGCCATCGCATGAGTCGACATATCATAAGCACCAATCTGACCCAATGACGAGCTGACACCTGTTTCCTTCGGCCAATGAGAATTTTACACGTGGAAAATCCCCATTGGTCCGGGCTGTTAACGGGTTATCAGATCCAAAACCGGACCCGATAGCTTAATGGCGACCCATTATGATGGATGCCACGTGTCGGTTACCCTTGACGAAAGCACTTCCATGACGCGTCATTTATTGTCATGAAAGTGAACACTTCTATGATGATAATTTTGGTATTGTCATGGAACACTTCCACAACAGCACATGTCTGACTATCTTGATTCTGTCATAAAATCATCATGGATGTACACACATGACAGAAAATGTGACCTACTGTGACAAACACGTATTATCATGGAGTTGTATTTTTTTGTAGTGTACTAGTCACTCTTGAAGCTGAATGGTTAGCAGAATAAAGTGAAATCTATGCACCCATAACACATCCATTACACTTAACCTCGAGTAAGCAAAATAGAATATGCACAAGACAGCAACACTCACTTGAAGTTGTAAGGAAAGAGTATTTCCCTTCTATTTTGTTGTCGAAGTAACGCATTTAACAAGTTCGTCTCGGTTTCATCGGGGTTCTTTTCTACCATATATTCATTTACGGTATTTGGGTTAACAAACCCAGTGTCATATATTTGTCTTCTTCTTCATTCGATGATCTTCAACTTGCATAATATAGTGAGGATAATTATATATACATGCAATGAACGAGCTGAGCTAGAGACTTAATTACAGAAATAATACTTATAGGCAATAGCAAGTCATGAGAGTTTTGTCGAGGGCCTGTTGATTATATAACTACCATAATTCTACAAATTCAATGTACAATGGGTCGACTGCAATGAAGTAGTGCTCATCCTTAATTCTCAGCAACATACTGTCTGTCCCATCCTTCTTGTAGGTTTTCAAGTACCATTCATGCAATCTTCGCATCATCGTTGGTAGATGCGGGACCTGCTCAGGTTTGACAAGAGGCTTCCCGTTCTCGTATCTAAAGGTTACTACCTCAACTATTTCAAACTGTACATCATCGGCTAAGTAATCACCAAGCATGAAACCCGGATTAGTGGCCATTACCCCCGGATCAATATTAGTGATATTGGGAAACACCTTGAGTGGGGGCACGATTGCTTTTCCTGTTTGCCAAGCTGGGGAATTGTTTTCCCATTTTTTGCACCACTACTACTTAAGCTTCCCGACCGCTTCACTCTCTCAAATGTCTTTTCAATACAGCGGTCATAGTTTGATAGCGGCGAAGGCGGTGGTGGTCGCGTAAGGGCATCCGAAAAACGCTTTGCTTTTACTGGATCTACTTTCTCCTTTAGAGGTGGAAGTTTCCGTTCAAAATGAGCCTTCACTTCGGCAGCCATGACGTAACTTGGCAAGAGCCTTGAGGCTTGGACTAGCAGCTCTGAATGTTTTTCCCTATTGTACTGCTAGCCGCCAGAGCGACGGTGGCTCTCTTCCGCCGTTGCTGAGGCGATGGAGGAGGCAGAGTCCGCCGACGCGGCGGAGACAATGGAAGAGGATTCTGCTGAGGAGCCTCCTCAACCGGAGTCCACTGAGGCGGCGGAGACGGCTGAGGGTGGCGGAGATAGCTGACACGCCGGAGATGAATGTGGCAGCGGAGATACAAGTGGACTTTGAGAAGTCTGCTGACGGGCCTCCTCCGACTGAGTCTGCTGAGGCGTCGTCCAGTTTGGAAGCAGGATGTTTTCCTTTCTCCATAGATAGGTAGTCCTTAAGGAATTTTCCAGATGAATATCCCCTTTGATGGAAATATGCCCTAGAGGCAATAAGAAAATGGTTATTATTATATTTCCTTAATCATGATATAGGTTTATTATTCATGCTATAATTGTATTGACCGGAAAGTTAAATACATGTGTGGATACATAAACAAATATCGTGTCCCTAGTAAGCCTCTACTAGACTAGCTCGTTGATCAAAGATGGTTAAGGTTTCCTAAGCATGGACATGTGTTGTCATTTGATAATGGGATCACATTATTAGGAGAATGATGTGATGGACAAGACCCATTCGTTAGCTTAGCATAATGATCATTCAGTTTTATTGTTATTGTTTTCTTCATGTCAAATACATGTTCTTTCGACTATGAGATATGCAACTCCCGGATACCGGAGGAATACCTCATGTGATATAAAACATCACAACGTAACTAGGTGATTATAAAGATGCTCTGTAGGTATCTCCAAAGGTGTTTGTTGAGTTGGTAGAGATCAAGATTAGGATTTTTCACTCCGAGTATCGGGGAGCTATCTCTGGGCCCTCTTGGTAATACACATCATAAGAAGCCTTGCAAGCAAAGTGACTAATGAGTTAGTTGCAAGATGATGTATTATGGAACGAGTAAAGAGACTTTCCGGTAATGAGATTGAACTAGGTATAGAGAAACCGACGATCGAATCTCGGGCAAGTAACATACCAATGGACAAACGGAACTACGTATGTTGTCATAATGGTTCGACCAATAAAGATCTTTGTAGAATATGTAGGAGCCAATATGGGCATCCAAGTTCCGCTATTGGTTATTTACCGGAGAGGTGTCTCAGTCATGTCTACATAGTTCTCGAACCCGTAGGGTCCGCACACTTAACATGCGTTGACGATATAGTGTTATATGAGTTATATGATTTGGTGACCGAATGTTGTTCGGAGTCTGGGATGAGATCACAGACATGACAAGGAGTCTTGTAATGGTAGAGAGGTAAAGATTGATATGTAGGACGAGGGTATTTGGACACAAGAAGTGTTTCGGGTAGTACCGGGTACTTAATGAGTCACCGGAAGGTGTTCCGGGCACCCCCAGCAAAGATATGGGCCTTATGGGACAAGTGAGGGAACACACGAGCCCACGAGGGGCTGGTGCGCCTTCATAGTTGTCCAGCCCTAGGGGAGAAGGAAAGTAGAGACTAGATCTCCCCCTTCCTTCCCCCTCCTCCTAATTCCTTTCCCATTTGGGGAAATATGGCAGGGGGAGGGGGGTGCAGGGCAAGGCAGGGGTCCCAGGGCCGGCGGCCAGCCCTAGGGCGCGCTTGGCTGCCTCCCCTCCCCTTCCACCTATATATACATGGGGAGGGGGTGCCACACGGGGACACACAACATTTTCTTAGCCGTGTGCGGCACCCCCGTCCATCGTTTACTCCCTCGCTCATATTTTCGTACTGCTTAGGCGAAGCCCTGCGGAGATCACTTCACCATCACCGTCACCATGTTGTCATGCTGCCGAAACTCATCTACTACTTCGTCAGTCTTGCTGGATCAAGAAGGTGAGGACGTCACCGAGCTGAACATGTGATGAAGTGGAGGTGTCGTATGTTCAGTACTTGATCGGTTGGATCGCGAAGAAGTTCGACTACATCAACCGCGTTGTCTAACGCTTATGCTTACGGTCTACGAGGGTACATAGACACACTCTACCTCTCATTGCTATGCATCTCCTTGATAGATCTTGTGTGCGCATAGAAATTTTTTGTTTTCCATGCAACGTTTCCCTTCACCCTTCACCTGTAGGGTAGTCAAGCTCCAGCCCCTCAAATCCGTTCATTATTTCATCCACCCCGACAACAGCAAACCATCTAGAATCAGACGAAAATGGAAAGTTCCATCAGGTCGAGGTGGTAAGACATAGCCGACCATCGATTTCAAGGTTAGGTTATGGCATTTTGCCATTAACTCACAATGTTCATTCTCCGTGATACCATCCACGGGGTAGCGAGGAGCCGTGATATCAGGCTGAATGAGCTCCATGGAAGCCACGCTGCTTCTCTGCTGAGATGGTGGGGTAGCTTCATGGGCAGTATCCAATGAAGGATCTTCGTGTCGCTAAGATGGTGGACTGGTAGCTCGCTGGCTCTCAAGTGCCTCTAGTTTTGCTAGCCTTTGTTCCATCTTCTGCATCTGGTTTGCTTCCTCTTTCTTCTTTCTCCCTCGGCTTCTATAACAAGTGCTGTCAGGAAACCCATGCACCCATGGAACGGAGCCTGATGTGCCTCGTGTTTGTCCAGGGTGTTCAGGATTCCCGAGGGCCTTTGGCATCTCGTCCTTCTCTCTGTCGGGATGGAACCTCCCTTCCCACGCTTCCTTGATTACTTCTTCAAGCCTTGTGACGGGTGTTTCAAGTTGAGCTTTCATGAAAACACACTTCCCTGATTCTGGGTCCAAAGTTCCCCCAAGCATGAAGAACCAAGTCCTTGCCCGATCTGGCTAATTCAATATCGCTGGTTCGACCCTTTTAGCAAGAAGGTTGTCCTCAGCTTTGTCCCACGTAGGTCGGGCTTTGCTGTAGCCACCTGGCCCCATAACATGGTGAAACTTCTTCTTTGTAGCATTTTTCTTATTTATTTGTGACCTTTGCTTAGCCTTCTCCGATTTCTTGTAGGTCAAAAATGCGGGCCAGTGATCTTTTATCTTCTCATATTGACCGGTGAATTCTGGAGTCTTGTCTTTGGCGACAAACTTTGTGTTCAAATGTTTCTTCTAGTTCTTGAATAGTTCTGTCATGTTCTTAAGAGCAAACGCCTTACCCTTTTGCTGTATAACTGGGTTATTCTAATCCTCCTCTAGCGGTAGACTGAAATTTTTCATCAGCGAGTTCTAGAGATCATTTTTCTATCTATCATGGACATAAGAAATTTCATCGTCCTTCCTCTTATTCCATTCTTGGATGTTGATCGGGACGCTGTCCATAAAAATAACTCCGCATTGATGTATAAATTTGTCTTTGCTCCACTTGGGAGCAATCGGTTGTCTATCTCGAGAGACTTCTTCGATTGTGAACCTTTCATCCTGGCCCAACCTTTTATTTGGGCCTCATATCCTTACCAAAGTTTGGCTCGATTTGAAGGGCTAAAAGATGAAAGAAGCGCTAATATATGTACATACAAAACAATTAATGCATCTAGTCAGCAAAGGCTTAATTAATATATGTATACCTCGCTGGACTTTGCAACAGTTAAGGCTCCAACATCGGCGGAGCCGTCATATCCTCCCTCCTCCATTCGATCACCGGAGCCGTCATGATCTCCTCCCTCCTCCACTCGATCACCGAAGTCGTCCTCTCTTTGCTCACCATCGGTGCCATTGAGAAACAAGAAGGTGATATCAACTCGATCGCGGATTATATCCACCAACAACTCTTCTTTTTCTAAGTCTCTATCCATAGTTTCTGCAAATATTACAACATGGCAATATACAACCATGAGAGATGGATTAGTGGTAAACATAGATCTAATCACAACAAGGAATCCTATGCATATGAGCAATGGATTAGTCGCAAACATCATGCAAAGTTGACAAGTTTTATAACAGTCAGTTTTAGACGATCGTCGAGGACTCGATCCTCCCCCCTCATGTCTGATGAGTCCTCCTATCTTTCGAGAGATACTTTGTGGACCGCCTCTCTCATGCATGTATGACGCCCCCCCCCCCACATGTCGAGGTTATCAAGGATATGATTTAACGACCCCCTCTCATGTTTTCATATGCCTCCAAATCAGAGTTATATATCGGGGTTATGTTTTAGTGACAAGATGAATACAAGATTTATACACAAGATAAATACAAAATGAATACAAGATTTATACACATGGGTGAATACACAACTCAACAAATGAACCAACCATCATCCTATGAGGAACTACGAAACTCAACATACAACAAATGAACCAACTCTTTGTAATTATTTTGAATATATGAGTTGTTACCCCCTCTCTCCGTATATGAGTTTTAGCAAGATCATCATGAACAAAAAATTTAGCAAGATCATCATGAACAAATTTATTTTAACCAAGTCTATAGAAAAAAATAATATCATCTCCATATATGAGTTTTTAGCAAGATCATCATGAACAAAAAATTTAACAGAGAACATTCATCGAACAAACTTAATATGAGTTTTAACAGAGAACATTCATCGCACAAACTTAATATGAGTTTTAGCAAGATCATCATGAACAAATATATTTTAACCAAGTCCATAGAAAAACAATAATATCATCTCCATATATGAGTTTTTAGCAAGATCATCATGAACAAAAAATTTAACAGAGGACATTCATCGAACAAACTTAATATGAGTTTTAGCAGAGAACATTCATCGAACAAACTTAATATGAGTTTTAAGAGAGAACATTCATCGAACAAACTTAATATGAGTTTTAGCAAGATCACCATGAACAAAAATTTCACAATAATTTCTATGAACAAAAATAATTTCCACAAAACATCTCATCTCATCTCCACAAAACATCTCATACATATCATCTCATCTCATTTCATCTCATCTAAAAAAATAGAGCACATCTAAAAAAATAGAGCACAATTCATACATCACATCTCATATCCACAAAAAATCTCATACATCTCATCTCATCTCATCTAAAAAACCAGAGCACATCTAAAAAAGAGCACATTTCATACATCTTGATGCAGCTTGAACTATGTCGGTATTTCCCCAAAGAGGAAGGGATGATGCAGCAAGCTACAGTAGGTATTTCCCTCGGTGATGAGGCCAAGGTTAGCGAACAAGTAGGAGAACCAAGCAACACTATGTCAACGGTACCTGCACACAAAGAACAAATACTTGCAACCCGACGTGTTAAAGGGGTTGTCAATCCCTTTCGGGTAACGGTGCTAGAAATTGGCACGTGAACGGGAGAACGTTGTAATAGATTGATAGATGCAAATAAAATTCATCGACATATTTTTGGGTTTTTGATAATATATATCTGAAAATAAAAGTGGAAAATAAATAAAAAGGAATATAGCAAAATATATCTGAAAATATATGATGAGAAAATAGACCCGGGGTCGTAGATTTCACTAGTGGCTTCTCTCGAGAAAATAGCATACGGTGGGTAAACAAATTACTGTTGAGTAATTGATAGAACTTCAAATAATTATGATGATATCCAGGCAATGATTATTATATAGGCATCACATCCAAGATTAGTAGACCGACTCCTGCCTCCATCTACTACTATTACTCCACACATCCACCGCTATCCAACATGCATCTAGTGTCTTAAGTTCATGGAAAAACGGAGTAATGCAATAAGAATGATGACATGATGTAGAAAACATCTATTCATGTAGGAATAGACCCCATCCTATTATCCTTAATAGCAACGATACATACATGTCATTTCCCCTTCTGTCACTGGGATTGAGCACCGTAAGATCGAACCCATCGAAAAGCACCTCTTCCCATGGCAAGAAAAATCGATCTAGTCGGCCTAACTAAACCAAAGATTCGAGGAAGAAATACAAGGCTATAAGTGATCATGCATATAAGAGATCAAAATACTCAAATAACTCAAAGTTCACCGGATCCCAACAAACACACCGCAAAAAGAGTTACATCAAATAGATCTCCAAGAGACCATTGTATTGAGAATCAAGAGAGAGAGGAAGCCATCAATCTACTAACTACGGACCCGAAGGTCTACAATGAACTACTCACACATCATTGGAGAGGCACCAATGAGGATGATGAACCCCTCTGTGATGGTGTCTAGATTGGATCTGTGGGTTCTGGAACTTGGGGCGGCTGGAATAGTGTTTCGTCGACTCTCCTAGGGTTTTTGGATTTTTGGGGTATATATAGAGCAAAGAGGCGGTGCGTGAGGTGGCCGAGGTGGGCACAACCCACCAGGGTGCGCCTAGGCCCCCAGGTGCGCCCAGGTGGGTTGTGCTCCCCTCGGAGCCCCCCTCTGGTACTTCCTTGGCCCATCGTGTGTCTTCTGGTCCAAAAAAATCACCAAAAAGTTTTGCTGCGTTTGGACTCCGTTTGTATTGATTTTATGCGATGTAAAAAACAAGCAAAAAACAGCAAGTGGCACTGGGCACTATGTCAATACGTTAGTCACAAAAAATGATATAAAGTTGCTATAAAATGATTGTAAAACATCCAAGATTGATAATATAACAACATGGAAAAATACAAAATTATAGATACGTTGGAGACGTATCAACATCCCCAAGCTTAATTCCTACTCGTCCTTGAGTAGGTAAATGATAAAAACAGAATTTTTAATGTGGAATGTTGCCTAACATGTTCATCACATATTATTTTCTTTTTGTAGCATGGACATTTGGACTTTTATATGATTCAAAGCAATAGTCTAGTTTTGACATGAAGACTTCAATACTCAAGCATACCAACAAGCAACTACGTCCTTTCAAAATATCAACGCTAAAGCAAGTTATCCCTAGCCCATTATGCTCAGTCATTGATCCATTCATGAAACACACTCGCATATTAGCTACACCCAATGCTCAAGTACGATCATAGTGGCCCTTAGTTGGTGCTTTATGAGAGAAGATGGAGACTCAAATAAAAATAAAATTGCATAAAGTAAATAGAAAGGCCCTTCACAGAGGGAAGTAGGGATTTGTAGAAGTGCCAGAGCTCAAAGCAAAAAGAATAGAGTTAAAACATTTTGGGTGGCATGCTTTTCCTGTCAATGAAAATGACCGAGTAATTCCCAATACTTTCGATGTTACATATATCATAGGCGGTTCCCAAACAGAAAATAAAGTTTATTCCTTTTTCCACCATACTTTCACATTCCACAGCTAGCCGAATCCACGGGTGCCATCCATACTAACACTTCCCAAGGAATTAATTATTTGACAACATAAAGTAAATTCATTTTTCATTTCGGGACTGAGCATCCCTAATACCTTTGCCGTACTCTCGTGCAATGACAAGTGAATAAACACTCATCTTGAGAATAACACATATAGCATGGAAAATATTGGCCACCCCTGCCGCTTCATGAGCTGTACGAGCACACAAAAAGGAAATTTATTTTGAAAATTAGAGGAGGCACATACAAATTTGCTTAGAACGGTACGGAAATACCGCATATAGGTAGATATAGTGGACTCATGTGGCAAAAATGGGTTTAAGGATTTTGGATGCACAAGTAGTATTTCTAGTTAGTACAAGTGAAGGCTAGCAAAAGATTGAGAAGCATCCAACCAAGAAACGAAAAATCACATAAGCAAACATTAAGCATAACTAACACCGAATAGTGCACCACAAGTAGGATGTAATTTCATTACATGACTATTGACTTTCGTGCTTGCATAGGGAATCACAAACCTTAACATCAATATTCTTAAAGCATAAGTACTCATTAACATGAGCACATATCACTATCATCATATCGCAAAACTATTACAAAGAATCAAGTTTATTTTGTCCAATGATCTTCATGGAAGTTTTTATTATATACCTCTTGAATATCTATCACTTTGGGAATAATTTCATGTGTTGCTTTTGATAGCTCCAACAAATTTAAGTGAAGAACATGAGCATAAAAAATTTCTTCTCCTAAAATAATATAAGTGAAGCATGAGAGAATTTATTCAAAAATTACTAACTCTCAAATAAATCTAAGTGAAGCATGAGAGCATTTCTTCAAAAAATATTAAAGCACACCATGCTCAAAAAGATACAAGTGAAGTACTAGAGCAATTCCATAGCTCAAAAAGATTTAAGTGAAGCACATAGAGCAATTCTAGAAAATCATAGCATAATTTTGGCTCTCTCAAATAGGTGTGTTCAGAAAGGATACTTGACACAAAATTAAAAGCAAAACAAGTAAAGACTCTATGTGACGAATAAAAATATAGCTCCAAGTAAAATACCGATGGTCGTTAGAAGAAAGAGGGGATGCCACTCGGGGGCATCCCCAAGCTTAGTTGCTTGCTTCTCTTTTAGATAATAGCTTGGGATGCCATGGGGCATCCCCATTCTTAGGCTCTTCTTACTCCTTATTCCTTCATCCATCGTGAACTCACTCAAAACTTGAAAACTTCAATCACACAAAACTCAACAAAACCTTCATGAGATCCATTAGTATGACAAAGCAAATCACCACTCTTAAGTACTGTTGAAAACCCATTCATATTTTATTTTTTCATTATATCTACTGTATCCAACTTTACTATAGCTTATACCCTCCAAATGAACCATAGATTCATCAAAATAAGCACACAATGCGAAGAAAACGGAATCTGTCAAAAACAGAGTGATCTGTAGTAATCAGGGAACTTCGTATACTTCTGTAAATTCAAAAATTCAGAAAAATTAGGACAACGTGGGCGATTTGTATAGCAATCATGTGTAAAAACATCAGAGGAAAATCACATTTCTGTGATTTATAAAAATTATTTTACTGGGCGCAAAAGTTTCTGTTTTCCAACAAGATCAAATCAACTATCACCCAACATGATCCCAAAGGCTTTGCTTGGCACAAACACTAATTAAAACATAAAACACATCTAATCAGAGGCATCTTTATATATTTATTGCAAAACAGCAAGGAAACCAAAAGGCAAAAAGATAAAGATTGGGTTGCCTCCCAACAAGCGCTATTGTTTTACGCTCCTAGCTAGGCATAAAGCAACGATCTAAGTGTTGTCATCTTTATTTCTAGATCCATAAGATTCCCTCATTATTGATTCATATGGAG
Organism: Triticum aestivum; assembly: GCF_018294505.1. NCBI lineage: Eukaryota > Viridiplantae > Streptophyta > Magnoliopsida > Poales > Poaceae > Triticum > Triticum aestivum. The sequence continues at coordinate 474,189,800 of NC_057801.1, forward strand.
GATTAATTCTTCTTCTTGGAAAGTGTCCCATACCCTTCATTAGTGGAAATTTAAATTTAATATTGCCTTCTTTCATATCAATCACGGCACCAATAGTACGTAAAAACGGTCTACCAAGTATAATTGGACAAGACGAATTGCAATCAATGTCAAGAACGATAAAATACATGGCACATAATTCCTATTTGCAAGAATAAGAATATCATTAATTCTTCCCATAGGATTTTTAATAGTAGAATCCGCCAAGTGCAAATTAAGAGAACATTCTTCAATATCTGTGAGACCAAGCACATCACATAAAGATTTCGGAATTGTAGAAACACTAGCACCCAAGTCACATAAAGCAAAACACTCATAATTTTTAGTCTTGACTTTGATAATAGGTTCCCATTCATCATGTAATTTTCTATGAATTGAAATATCTAATTCCAACTTTTCTTCAAAAGCTTTCATCATGGCATCAACAATATGTTTAGTAAAAGCTTTATTTTGCTCATAAGCATGGGGTGAATTAATCATGGATTGCAACAAAGAAATACAATCAATCAAAGAACAACTATCATAATTAAAGTCTTTGTAATCCAAAAGAGTGGGCACATCACTGGTTAAAGTTTTTGACCTCTCCAAACCTACTTTCATCAAAAAATTTCATCAAGATTTTCACCCTCCGAATTATTGGGACGCTTTCTAGCTAAAGTTGACTCTTCTCCAGTCCCTTTATCATCAATTTTAATCTTACTGAACAAGGAATCAATAGAAGAAACACCAATCACTTTAAGATCTTCATTATTTTTATCTTCTAATGAGATAGGTTTAGCAGCCATTTGATTTACGAGGGTAGCTTGTGCATTGGATATTTTGCCTACCAAAATTTCAGCAAAAGCATACATAGATTGGAGATTACAAACTTCTCTACTAATATAATCAAATTGTTTAGTTATAGCTTCCAGCACTACGGAGTGTTCCTTAAGTTCTTCGATAAAATATTTATTGTGCTCAAATTGTGTAGTCATATATTCCTTAGTACTTTTCTCAATTTCAAGCAAAATATTGGGGTAAGGAACATCATAATTTTTTCTTTGAGGAGTCATGACTAAGCAAACAAGATTGCACACAAAAAATAGATCTGACCAGAAAATGGCGAACGAAAAAGAGGGTGGATAAAACAACAAATTTTTTGAAGTGGGGGAGATGAAAACGAGAGGCAAATGGCAAATAATGTAAATTGCAAGGAGATGAGATTTGTGATTAGGAACCTGATACATGTTGATGATGTCTCCCTGGCAACAGCACCAGAAATTCCTTGTGATGCGGCTTGAACTATGTGGTATTTCCCCAAAGAGGGAGAGATGATGCAGCATAGCTACAATAGGTATTTCCCTCAGTGATGAGACCAAGGTCATCGAACCAGTAAGAGAACCAAGCAACACTATGTAAACGGTACCTGCACACAAAGAACAAATACTTGTAACCCGACGTGTTAAAGGGGTTGTCAATCCCTTTCGGGTAATGATGCCAGAAATTGGCACGTGAATGAGAGAAAGTCGTAATAGATTGATAGATGCAAATAAAAGCAAATAAAATTCAGTGAGGTATTTTTGGATTTTTGATAATATAGAACTGAAAATAAAAGTGGCAGATAAATAAAAAGGCAAATAGCAAAATAGATCTGAAAATATATGATGAGAAAATAGACCCGAGGGTCGTAGATTTCACTAGTGGCTTCTCTCAAGAAAATAGCATACAGTGGGTAAACAAATTACTATTGGGCAATTGATAGAACTTCAAATAATTATGACGATATCCAGGAAATGATCATTATATAGGCATCACGTCCAAGATTAGTAGACCGACTCCTGCCTGCATCTACTACTATTACTCCACACATAGACCACTATCCAACATGCATCTAGTGTATTAAGTTCATGGAAAACGGAGTAATGCAATAAGAACGATGACATGATGTAGACAAGATCTATTCATGTAGGAATAGACCCCATCTTGTTATCCTTAATAGCAACGATACATACGTGTCATTTCCTCTTCTATCGCTGGGATTGAGCACTGTAAGATCGAACCCATCACAAAGCACCTCTTCCCATGGCAAGAAAACTCGATCTAGTAAGCCTAACTAAACCAAAGATTGAAAGAAGAAATACGAGGCTATAAGTAATCATGCATATAAGAGATCAAAAGACTCAAATAACTTTCATGGATAAAAACATAGATCTGATCATAAACTCAAAGTTCATCGGATTACAACAAACACACCGCAAAAAGAGTTACATCAAATAGATCTCTAAGAGACCATTGTATTGAGAATCAAGAGAGAGAGAGGAAGCCATCTAGCTACTAACTACAGACCCGAAGGTCTACAATGAACTACTCACGCATCATCGGAGAGGCACCAATGAGGATGATGAACCCTTCTATGATGGTGTCTAGATTGGATCTGTGGTTTCTGGAACTTGCGGTGGCTGGAATTGTGTTTCGTTGACTCTCCTAGGGTTTTTGGATTTTTGGGGTATTTATAGAGCAAAGAGGAGGTGCGGTGAGGAGGGCGCGCGAGGAGGTCCAGTGCATCGGCGAGGGCGTCGGGGCAAGGCTCGGGGAGGCGACGGCGTGGTCTGGCAGCCGGGCAGTGTCGAGGTGGTCGTCGGCGTCGTCGGGGGAAACTGGAGAAGTGGTTGGATCAATTTCTAAGTGCTCATTATATAGCCCCCCCCCCCTCTTTAGTCCTGGTTGGATCCCAACCCTTTAGTCCCAGTTGGTGGCTCGGACCGGGACTAAAGGGGGGGCCTTTAGTCCCGGTTGGAGCCACCAACCGGGACTAAAGGGCTGGTGATGGCACAACCAAAATTTTAGTGCCACCTCGCCAACTGAAGAGTGTTCGGACTTGTTTATAAGCCCCGGTGCGTTATCCCATTCGATCTCCTCTCTAAAGCAGGCATGTTGGGCCTAACGCTCTTCTGTGCCCTGTTGGGCATACTTGCCTTGCGGGCCTGCATCCTGCCGATGTACAGATGGGTTTCTAGTCGTATGCAGGTCGTGGTGGCCTAGTAGGCGGCATTTTATTTTATTTTTTATGTTATTTTAGTTTGCTATTAAAGTTTCTAAAAAAAGATACTTTATGAAAATTCTTTTTGCTATTAAAGTTTTTTAAGAAAAAAACTTTGATAGTTTAGTTGCATAAATTTTACTAGCACAAATGCTCGTGCGTTGCAATGGGAGAAAAACTTAACGTGATCCCGGTGAACTACCCTTTATATTGGACATGCATTCCGACCTGCTAATTGCGCTCATGAAATTTGGGAATTGCATAAAAAGCAAAACAAATATTACTTACTTTATAAAATCTACCTTACATATTCTGTCCAATATGTGTGGATTCCTTGATCTTTTGTTTTTTTAATCATTCTGACTTTATAAATAATTAGTTAAGGTTTGAGAAGAACTTTCTGCATTAGTCATATCAAATACTCGTCATAGTAGAAATAATCGAAGCATTATGAATTATGAATAAGCACATATATAATTAAAAGAATATGGGAGATATCATGCACAAAGCAAAATTAATGAGTAGAGGAAGCACCGAGGTGGAGCTAGACGTGGCTACCATGTTTGTGCTGCTGGAACACACCACATGTAGTACTCTAACATCATCTGTTCACCGCCCCTCCATAATTTTGTCCCTTCAGGAAGCCGGTGCTCTTGGTAGAAAGAAGAAGTCTCGTGAAGACAGTCACCATGTGGCTGCTCATGTGATAGGCCAACACATCTACACATCGCCATTGAATCGGGACGTGCATGTCCTCCTGCTTCAGGAAGAATGCCTGCCATGGCCGGGAGGCAACCATCACGCTGTCTTCAATGTTGTACAAACAAATAGAGTCCGAGGACCAGAGCATGTTGGAACAGTGCTGAAGGCTGTGTCGTGGAAGTCCAGGGGTCCACACCACACCCTGTCGGTAGCGATTTGTGTTTGACGAAGAACACAATATAGCGCAAAAGCTAACAAAACAAGGGTTGACTTCACATTCTATCAAGAGAACCTCGTTATCATTAACAGGATCAGAAGGAAGATTCAAACATCAATATCACATCTTTACAAAAAAAAGCTCGTCGTGCCTGAACTTGTACCTCCACTTGCCGAAGCTGATGACCCAGAGCCCTTGTCGCTGAGCTAGTTGTAATTATTTTCTAAAATACATCAGAGAACCTGTCAACTACATCAGAGAACCTGGTAATTATTCTCTAAAATATAATAATTGTATCGAAACAATCTCTTAGGCGGTAGAGAGAGCCAGTTTTTTCATGTTTTGTCAGGGCATGCTAGCATCAGCTCATGCACTTCCTACCCGTAGGTCAAAAATTGGTCATGTTGCACTATTGATATTTCATTCATCTATAAGTGAAATAAGCTTTCTCTAAATCAACATAATGTAACTCGGTTCAAACAGTCAGTCATAGTTAGGATTGATATACGCAACACAAAACACATGTGACACATACAGCATCAAAATGGGGTAACAGTTCTCTACCGCAATGCACATCTAAAAAGATTGGCACTTTGAAAAACTTCATTGCCTCCCTAGGATGGTAATAGCACGAACCTCGAAATGTCTGTCGCATATCGCTTTCAAGATCAGTAAGCGACTCGATGGTTCAAGCTCCTTGTACATTTCAATTTCAGCTCTGCACAAGATCGAACAATTAGAAAAACTATGAAGATAAGATTGAATCAGAATATCTGATCAAGCAATTCTTATGTACAGGACTAACCCATGTGATGCAACTATTGGTACATCACCTTCTGCAACCTGTAGTTTGCATCAATGTTAGTTTATCAATTGAATGGAATATCAGTACTGGCATTAAATTGTTTGCAACATGGGGTATCAGTCATATATATATAATATATACCCAATGTCACCAATCCCTTAGTTTTCTACATAGGACGGTTACCCAGGTTGCGCACCCCATCGTCATGCGGGTTATTGGGGGAATTGACTGCACATGTAATTAACAATCATGAGAATCCAAGGAAGATGTCTGCATCATTTGTGTGACTGCTTAGCATAAAAGATAAATGAAAGGCACAAGAGCATAACAGGCACTCAATATGCTAACCAATCCTAGAGATGCTGGTTGAACAACATGTATTGCCTAAACAGAGTATGTGATCAAATACATATATACTCTAGTAAATCAATGGATGAAGTACGTTCCAGCGATGAAATAGCAGGCATCAGGCATGTTGCTACTGTACCATTTGCTCAAATAGTTAATGCAAGAAAACTAAAGATTAGCAGTAAATTCCTAGAAGCCTAAGCGAAGAAGCAAACCCAGTACGCAGATCTGCCGGCCGCTGGGGGTATGATGGTAGAAAGGGACACGCACGCGAAGGAAGTTGAGGACGGAACCGAGCTCCCACATACAGCAGAACCACCACCGTGCCAGCTCCGCGGGCGCTTCGGGCCCCGACACAAGCGGCGTCACCACGCGGCATTGCGGCGTCTCGTCCGCGGTGGCACCCGCTGCAGCTCGGCGACGCGGCCGTTCTACCGGCCAGCACAGAAAACAATTTTGCTGTCAAATTTCATCAAACATTTTACATGCCTTGAAATAGAAATATTATGGTCGGGGGAGTGGGATCCAGGGGAACGGCGGGCACAGGGACATACCGTGCGGCAAGTAGGAGTCGCGCGCTGTCGAGGAGGCTGGGCACCGTCTTCGCTGCAGGCAAGGACGTTTGGTGTTCCTCCGCCTCCATGGGATCTTCCCCTCCCCTCCTCTCTCCCGAGCCGATTTACGGGAGGAGTTAGACAGGCGGCGGCGCGCGGCGATGGGGGCCAGGGGCCAGCGGCGCGCGGCGATGTGGGGCAGCAGGAGGTGGTGGCGCGATGGAGGCGGAGATGGGATCGGAAGGCAGAGTCGTGGCTGGGTTTTCTTTTCTCTCCTCTGTACTAGTTCGGTTGACTTTCATGAGGACTGCGGGTTCCATTGTCTAAAATACAGGGGCTTCTCTGTAAAAACGCCGCAACGGTGAACCCGGAGAATCAATCTGTGCTTTATTATTAGGGAGAGATATAATTTTAAGTTAATATTATTTTGATCATAACTAGAGGTTTATAAAAGCTTTTTTGTTGATTCTTTTTGCTATTGAAGAATATTATAGTTTTGTTTTACTTGATTATAACAAAAAAATTTAATTGATTCTTTTAAGTTGATTCTTTTTTCTATTAGAGTTTTTTTAAAGCATTTTAGTTGATTATTTTAATGATTTTTTGAGCTAAATGGCACTGAAATTAAAATGCACTACAAATGAACTCTAAAAATGTTGAAACTTGGCATGGTATCATCATTTCACCCACATAGCATGTGCTAAAAAGTTGAGAGGGTTACGGCAAAACTGGATGCACTTCGTGTACAAACTAGACAGGAATAGTTGAAAATCATGCTCATACAAATATTCCCTCCGATCTTCACTTTTTCTTCCCGTGTGTCCCTTCCTTATTGCATCGTAACCATGGATAATCTTCATCATTTAACAGGATGCTTGGGTCAATCTTCACTTTAAAGGGAGGAATTTCATGAAACTTTTCATAATATTCAGACATGTCTGTCTTGTCCTCTAGTCCCACGATGTTTCTTTTCCTTGAAAGAACTATGTGGTGCTTTGGCTCACTGTATGATGTATTCTCTTCCTTATCTTTTTTTCTCGGTTTGGTAGCTATGTCCTTCACATAGAAAACATGCGCCACATCATTGGCTAGGACGAATGGTTCGTCTGTGTACCCAAGATTGTTGAGATCCACTATTGTCATTCCGTACTGCGGGTCTACCTGTACCCCGCCTCCTGACATATTGACCCATTTACACCGAAACAAAGGGACGTTAAAATCACGTCCATAGTCAAGTTCCCATATCTCCTCTATGTAACCATAATATGTGTTATTTTCCCTATTAGTGTTTGCCGCATCAAAGCGGCACCACTATTTTGGTTGGTGCTATTTTTATCTTGGGCGATCGTTTAAACTGTATTCCCATTTATCCCGTACCTTTGTTAAGTCAATACGGTCGAAGATGGTGTCCTAGCCAACAAGTACAGCTCATCTCCAACACTGTTGTTACGCAAGAGATGTGTTTGTAACCAACCACCGGAAGTCCCGATGTGTTCACGTGTAATCGAGTCGTCAGACTCATCCAGGTGATCGGACCGCAGAATATGCTTGTGTACATTGATATACGGGGCCACCAAGGTAGAATTCTGTAGAACTGTGTAGTGTGCTTGCGCCCAAGAATGTCGTCCCTACATATTATTGAATCCGCTCCTAGTGTGCCTTTTCCACTCAGTCTCCCCTCATACCGTGATTGAGGGACATCAATCGGCTTAAGGTCGGGAATAAAGTCAACACAAAACCCAATGACCTCCTCTGTTTGATGGCCCGTGGAGATGCTTCCTTCTGGCCTAGCACGGTTACAAACATATTTCTTTAAGACTCCCATGAACCTCTCAAAGGGAAACATATTACGTAGAAATACAGGACCCAAAATGGCAATCTCTTCGACTAGATAAACTGGGACGTGCGTCATAATATTGAAGAAGGATGGTGGGAACACCAACTCAAAACTGACAAGACATTGGACCAAATCATTCTATAACCTTGGTAGGATTTTGGGATCAATTACTTTCTGAGAGATTGCATTAAGGAATGCCATAGCTTCACAATGGCTAATCGAACGTTTTCCGGTAGAAGCCCCCTCAATGCAACCGGAAGCAATTGCGTCATAATCATGTGGCAGACATGAGACTTTAGGTTGTACAACTTTTTCTCTACCATATTTATTATTCCCTTTATATTCGACAAGAAGCCAGGCGGGACCTTCATACTGAGCAGGCATTCAAAGAAGATTTCCTTCTCTTTTTTTGGAAGATCATAGCCGGCAGGACCTTGATATGGCTTTGGATGCATGCCGTCTTTTTCGTGCACACGTTGCTGGTCCTCCTATGCCTTTGGTGTATCTTTTGTCTTTCCATACACGCCCAAGAAGCCTAGCAGGTTCACACAAAGATTCTTCGTCACATGCATCATGTCGATTATAGAGCGGACCTCTAGGTCTTTCCAATAGGGTAGGTCCCAAAATATAGATTTCTTCTTCCACATGGGTGCACCGCATACCGGTCATGTGTTCATATTCACGTACTCCTCACCGCGTTAGAGGATGCAGTCATTAGGGAATGCATGTATCTTCTGCACCTCTAATCCTAGAGGGCAGAGAACCTTCTTTGTTTCATACGTACTATCAGGCAATTCGTTATCATTTGGAAGCTTCTTCTTCATTATTTATAGTAGCTTCCCAAATCCCTTGTCAGATACACCATTCTCTGCCTTCCATTGCAACAACTCTAGTGTGGTGCCGAGCTTTGTGTTTCCATCTTCGCAATTTGGGTACAACCCTTTTTTGTGATCCTCTAACATACAATCGAATTTCAACTTCTCCCTTTCACTTTCGCATTCTCTCTGTGCATCAACAATGACCCAACGAAGATCATCATCAGGCACATCGTCTGGTGCCTCTTGATCTTCAGCTTCTCCCTCTTTTTCAGGGAACATAGGATAGTTGTCATCATCCTCTTCTTCCTCAATGTCTTCCATCATAACCCCTCTTTCTCCGTGCTTGGTCCAAAATTATAGTGTGGCATGAAACTCTTCTCAAGCAGGTGCCAATGAAGGGTTTTCGAGGAAGTGTAATCCTTCGTATGCCCGCGTACAATACATGCATACATAAAACCATTCTGTTTGTTTGCCTCAGCCACATCGAGAAAATTATGCAGGCCTTCAATGTAGTCGGAGGTGCGTCGGTCATCATACATCCATTGTCGGTTCATCTGTGTGCATTATATAATTAAGTATATCAAAAACCATTACAGAAAATCATGAATAGAGAAGTGATCAAATTAACACAAGTTCATCATCACATTTAAACCAAAGTACAGTAGTGATCAAATGTTATTAGTGGAAAAAATAAATACATAAAGTTCATACATAGTTCTCACAGAACAACATATATACAGCTCTCTAGAGCATCTAATTAAAACATTTAAATGCAACAAAAAATGCGATCATAATCGCAACTAAGGTAACAATTGATCCAACAACATAATGATACCAAGCCTCATTATCAATGGCATATTTTCTAATCTTTCTAATCTTCAAGCGCATTGAACCCATCTCGATCTTCTGATCATCGACGACATCGGCAACATGCAACTCCAATTTCATCTTCTCGTCTTCAGTTCATTTCAATTTTTCTTTCAAATAATTGTTTTCCTTTTCAACTAAATTTAACCTCTCGACAAGAGGGTCGGTTGGAATTTCCAGTTCACATACCTCCTAGATAAAAACATCCATGTCACATTGGTCGGCATAATTGTCATAAACACTAAATGAAACAAATAGTTATAGAAGATAATATACCACATCCGAATCATAGACCGGACGAGAGCCGACGGGGGCGAATACCAAAATCATGGCACTATATAATAACAAACAATAATAAAAGTAAGGAAATTATACAAGTAGCTATCTAACTCATACAACAAGTAAGAATTTTTTTTCTTTAAAAAAGAAGATAAGAACAAGAGGCTCACCACGATGGTGTCGGCGGTGAGATTGGCGCGGGTGATCGGCGGCGATGAGGACAGGAACGGGATGGCACTCTACACATGTGCAAACTCTAAGAAGTTAATTTGAGCTCATATTGTGTATCTAAATCAAATGAACTCCCACATACACTCCTCCACTAAAACCCACAAACCACTCTACTTCTACAACATTTGAAATGAGCTAAACTAGCAGTGAGAGATGAAAGGATGAAGTTGCTAACCTTTTAGAACACTTGTGTAGTTGGTGCACCACCAAACCTGGACAAATCTTGGGAAAATGTAGCTTTGAAGTCCAGCTTGCAGAGGAGAAAGCTTAAGTGTGGCTCGAGCATTTCATCGAACACCTCATGTGCATATATAGGCAACAAACAGAGTAGCCCTGCCCACACCTCCCATCCTTCCACGACCAAAAAACAGAGGAGATGGGGGGCGTGGATATATATAGGCAAAATTTTAGTCCCGGTTTGTGTCCAAAACCGGGACTAAGAGGAACTGTAGAAGACCCCGCATCCCGCCTGCCTGCAAAACGCGTTTGCAGTTCGCGGAAAAACGTCTTTGCGGGTCGGCGCGAACAGCCGCAGAGGCAGACCCCCCAAACGGACCCGTATAAAAGGATATTTGCGGAATATACTTTTTTACGGGTCGGCTTTACGGGGTCTGCTCTCGCGCCGCTGTATCCCGCATCCCGTCGGTATGCAAAATATCAATACCACATCATAATTATCAATACCAACACAATACAACAACCATCCACATTACAAATAATTATTCAAATCACCTAATACAAATACAAATAATGTAATACAAAACTTGCCTCGAATACAATTACAAATGAACAGGAAAATGAGTTTGTTTTACTGTCCAGCCCTTTGCCAATGGTGCTCAATGAGATCCTTCTGAAACTGAAAGTGGGTGTTTGCATTTTCAATTTCCTTGTATGTTTGAAGAAAAGCTCTAATGCGGATAGGGTCTCTAACTGGTTTGACACGGCTAACCACATTGTCGTAGAAGAATTACAAGTTCATGTCTCTCTCATCTCCGAGAATCATGTTGTGAAGGATAACATGACATGTCATGATGTTCTTCAAGGTCCGCTTGTCCCAAAAACGAGCAGGTCCACGAACAATGGAAAACCTAGATTGCAAAACCCCGAATGCTCTTTTAATGTCTTTTCGGGCTGCCTCTTGCATCTTTGCAAATTCACATTTTTTTTAGTTTTGGGGTTCTTTGATGCTCTTGACAAATGTGCACCGAGGGTATATACCATCTGCAAGATAGTACCCTTTTGTGTATTCACGCCAATTGATAGTGTAGTTGCAAGCAGAAGCATCACCACTAGCAAGCTTAGCAAACAAATGAGACTATTGCAACACATTGATATCATTGAGAGTGTCCGGCATACCAAAGAAACTATGTCAAATCCATAAATCTTCGGATGCTACGGCCTCTAGCACAATTGTTGCATCACAGGACTTGCCACAATACATTCCGTGCCATGCCTTCGGGCAATTTTTCCTTGTCCAATGCATACAATCAATGCTACCTAGCATGCCAGGCCAACCTATCCTCTCATTAGATGCCATCAATTTCTTTGTATCATCCTCATTCGGTGCTCGGAGATATTCGGGACCAAAGACACAGATGATCGCTGGCAAACCTACGCACTGACTCAATTGTTGTATCTTCACCAATGCAAAGATACTCATCGGCATAGTCAGCCGGAACGTCATATGCAATCACCCGCATAGCTGCCGAGATTTTTTGATATGCACTAAATCCCTTCAAGCCCACAACATTTCTTCGTTGAGTAAAATACCAATAATTTGCCTCGCAAGCTTGAACAATTTTTATAGAGGGATCGGCGCATTCGGTACCTTCTCCGGAAGAGGTGCGGTGGATACGTTGGATTCCCCGCGAAATAGTCTTGCATCAACATCTCATTCCCGAGATGGCGATTCCGAGGAATGCAAAGACGCCCGACGGTCGATCCTCGCCGCCTCTTTCGGTTCTCGTCTTCGTGCTCCTTGACAGCAAGAGCCATCACCAATGTCTGCTGCCGAAAGTTTGAAAGCATCATCTCAACATCCGAGTCGTCTGAATCGAACGAATCGGAGAGCAAAAACTTCTCGCACGGGCTCAATTCCATCTACATGAACGAGAAGCGCACGCCGCGTCAACCAACTTTGCGGACCACTCGACATGAAACACAAAAAAACACTAACCGGCGGCGACGAGGGGCGGCTCGAAGGCGGTCGATCCCCGGCGGCAACGAGGGGCGGCTCTTCTCGCCGGATCCGGGGGGCGGTGCAGCCTAGCGGTGATGGAGGGTGAGGGACGCCCCAGTGGCGTGATTCTGCCAGTAGATTTGGCCTGAATCGGCGTCGGCGGACGGGCGGCACCTATGGCGGGCGGCGGTGGAAGGAGGTGGGGAAAGGGGCGTAGGCTAAAATGTCCCTCCCACCAACTTCTTCACTGTGATATGGGGCACCGTAGGGGTGAGGCGGAAACCCGCGAATACGCGGGATGGGGCCGAGTTTTTGTCGCGCCCCTTAAAAAAATTTCCGGGCCGGGCGCGTTTGCGGGGTCTGTTCTGGCGGGTTTTTCCCCGCCGACCCGCATTTTGGCGGTTATTTTGCGGGTCGGGGCCTTTTGCTGGTCGGGGCCTACCCTTTAGTCCTGATTCCAGACACAAACCGGGACTAAAGGACCAGTTCCAGACACAAACCGGGACTAAAGGGCAGCAACCCCTTTAGTCCCGGTTTGACCGGGACTAAAGGGCCCAGTTGAACCGGGACTGATGCCTGCCGAGGCCCGGCTGGTGTCCTAGCTGCTTGAACCGGGACTGATGCTCTCATTATTCCCGGTTCGTAACACGACCGAGACTAATGCTCTTATCTGGCCAGGACCAAAGCCATGTTTTCTACTAGTGGCATGCTGTTTTTTTTTTTAGCTCATGAACGTTAGGATATCATGCGACCACATGTTACTCTGAAGAACAGTTCGGTCAGAATTTTGAACATAAGGTTTTTTCCATTTTGTATGCACTACGCATTATATTGAAAAGCAAAGGCTCGCCTAAAAGTGTTGCTGCTTCTTGAGCACACACACTTAGTTTATAGAGTACTACCAAAAGGAGCGATGGCGACAACTGCCGTTATGTAATTCTTGAAGAACTATTCGGTCTAGAATAAATAAAGGCCTTCTGCATTTGTAATACACCACACATTTGACGCGGATCATGTTGACAAACAAAGAGTTGGCTACCCTAGAAATACAAGTGAATTTAGGCGGAAACGTTGTACTTCGTGTAGCGATCTTTGTTCTAGTTGTAGTGTCGGGTGGGAGTCGGGGTCCAGTGCAGCAGGGCAAGGCTAAAGTGGCTGCACACCATGCGTCAGTCGAGCAGCTCAATGATCGGCGGGAATGTCAAGCACTAGAGAGCATTGTACATTTGTACTGGTTGACGGAGGCGCCACGGAAGATGGCCTCGAACGTCGAGGGTCGCCTTGTCCACCGTCGTGCTGGCGCCAGCGCCATCTCTGGTCATCAGCTCCCAGTAGATGAAGTGGTGCCCGGGGATGCTCTTGGTGCACGCTTGGCTGGTGCACTCTGCGGAGTGAATATCATAAAACTACCATTTTTCACGTTAGAGTTCTAAAAAACTACCAGATGTTTTTTTGTGAATGATAAGTATCAAAATCGGCGTCGGCTGTTTCAACAAACCCAAATAGCCGAGTGGTTAACATTTAATCAGTTTATGACAGCTAGGGCTCGCTCCTAGACAAACCATTTGTTTGACTGTTTAGTTTGACCGTTTGCTTACATGTGATAGTTTTATGCTGCGGGCCGTGCCACCCTAAGACCGGATGTCGAGGGGGCTGAGGGAGGGTTGGCCGTGTCAAAGAAGAAACTGCCCTGCCACCACCAGCCCTCCAGCGGCGGCGACAAGGGAGTGGGCAGAGGGTGGTGTTTCGGGCGGCAACGATGGCGGTAGGTTTTCCCGTGTGTTGTCCGTCGCTTCGGTGGGGCGAGAAAGTAACATGGTTCTTGTTCTGTACTCCTTGCCTGATATATATCGTCATCACTGGTAAATTAAATGTGATTACTGAAACTTTTGGCGGCTAAACGAAGTAAGAAGAATACTTGCCGTGCTTTGAACAGCTGGGTTTTATCAATTGTTGGGCGTGGAGTGTTTGGAGGGAGTATATGTTAATTGGGTTTGAGACCTTCAGTCTAGAGGGCAGATGCATGGGAGACTGGTGGCCGGGCATACGGCACGATCATGCATGCATGAACACGAGGTCTGAGGGCGATACCTGATCTGCGAGCGGGACGGGAGCGTGATCCGATCGAGCTGTTCCGGTGCAACGGGACTGCGAGAGAGGGGACATGCACGGCCTGCGCCTACGCGCCTGGGCACAACGCTCCAAGCTCTGACCTGCCCTGCGAGCTGATCCGGCTGCCCGCTGCTGCGCCGGCCGGGCAAAAGCGCGCAAAGCAAAGCGAAAGAAAGCCGAGCCGTGACATGCGTAAGCTCCTGCCCATCTGCGCGGACAGGTAGGGAGGGAGAGAGAGGAAGAGGTGGCGTGGATGGTACGCGCTGCGCGGGCTGGTGGTTGATCTGGCGCCGGGTAGTATGCGCGCGCGGGAGGGAAGGGATGGATGGATGCGCGCGTGTTGTGAGGGCGAGCCGGTCGATGGTTCTAGGGGAATCTCGTGATCGTGTGCATGCACCGCACCGATCAGTGGGAGACTGGGAGTGGGACCCAAAACGGCTCTGGCAGAAGCAGTAGACCAGACCGGACCGGACGAATGGGCGGACCCTGCTTGGCTTTCTTTTGCATGCAAAAAAAGTGGAGACCCAGGGAGAGAGAAAGAGGACAAGGGAGCCCTTTCGCTCCCTCCCTCACAATTTTTACAGTCTCTGTCGTCCATTGGGATTGGGGTCTGGGGATCACGCGCGGGCGACAGAGGATAGGACTCGCCGGCTCGCGTGGGGACCCACCAAACTCCAGTTCAGCCTTGCTCAGAAGACCTGATGATTCGCACCTCTATGACCACCCGGTCCCCTCTCGGCCATTGGGGGGTGTGCACTCCATGCATGCCCTTGCCCTGCATCCCGGAGTATACTTTCTTTTTATTCCTTCGTTCCTAGACGCGGCGTTTCGGTGCTTAGACTCATCTGCACCTGTTTAGAAAAAAAATCATAAAAAATAGTATAAAATTTCAAAAAAATTCAAATTTATTTTGGATGGTAGACAATTTGATGTGTGAGGCCCGCTTCAAATTTCAAATTATTTGAACACATGAGAAGCTCTCAGCAAAAAAGACAAATCGGACCAAAACATTACATGAACAATAAACTTTTTTACAGACCCTCAATTTGTCTTTTTCTCCGAGAGCTGCTCAGATATCCAAATGATATGAAAATAGGAGCGGACCTCGTGCATCAAATTTTCTACCGCACAATTTGAATTTTTTGAATTTTTCTAGTATTTGTTTTGATTTTTTCGTCAGCATGGATACAGATGAGCTCGGGTGCAGGGATGGATTTTCGATCCTTCCTTCCCTTTGTTGCAGAAGAACACAGAGGGTGATGCAGGTGTGGGGCTACCACTCTGGGTCACCGGTTCTTTCCTCATATTGGGTTCGCAGGGAGGAGGCCCCCGGCACGCTACCCAAGTATAACAGTGGTCCGCCCTAAAGAAAGTATAACAGTGGGCCAAAAAAGGACAAAATTGACATCCTTAAAATATTTTGTTTATCATAACAGAAAGACGACACATAGAAATTTCCATGATAAAAAATGAGCATGGCAAATTAAGAATAAAATTACCATGACGTAGATAATAAAGATTGTCCATGCTCTATGTAAAGAAAATGCCATGCTCTACATTTTCTTTGTCATATCATAGCATTACAAAATCACATATATAATTTGCCATGATCTAATTAGTAGAATTATTTGTTGAAAAAAATATTTTGTGTTTGCCATGTGACAAAAAAGAAATTGCAATGACATTGAGACTAATGTGATTAGTCAACTATATGTATTTGTATGTGAATGATACTAAAAAAATTGCCAAGCCATTTAGACTAGTGTGATTTGCCTGAAGAATGCTTTTTAAAATATTACATGTCAAATGATGATAAATTGTATAGTTGTACAGAGAGAACTACTGTTGTATGGTTGAAAGAGAGTTTATTCCTTTGAAAGTTAAGCGTGAGCAAAATAGTGTAGCAGATCGGTTGGCAATGTATAGTCGTACAAAGAGTACTACTGTTATATGGCTTGGTAGATGACCACCGTGTATTGAGGAATTGTTGTTTCTCGGCTGTAACCCTATGCATTTGGAATAAGACTCTGTTACCATCGCAAAAAATGACGATAAATTGTTATGATGAGAAAAATATGTGCTAGTTTTATTGACTAGAGAATGAGAACTTTAAGTATTTGTATGTGAATACTCCTAGAAAAATTGCCATACGATATCATTTGTTATGTTATGACAAAGAAATTCAACTGTGCTATACCTACCTCCTAAGCGATGATAGGATGACAGGATTCATCCTTCTACAAAAAGGTAAACTATCACATGACTACATAGTCTAACTAAACAAAATTGCCATGTTATAAATAATAAACTTGGCATGTTATAAATAACAAAATTGCCATGGTGTCGGTGTACTAAAGTAGGGGTACCTTAGTATCCCGAACTTGTGCACGGGCAGTCGCAGCGCCCCGCGGCAAGGCTTGCCGGGTGACCGCCAAGATCCTTCGTGGTTCCTATTGGAGCCATTCAAGAACAAAGTGTTCAAGCTGAGAAGGCAAGGCCCCGGCAAGAGGAGCTTGCCGGGAAGGACAAGGCCCCGGCAAGAGGAGCTTGCCGGGAAGGCCAACCAAGGCATTCTCAAGAAACTTGCCGCGACGCGCTACGCGTCTCGGCAAGACCCGGCGAGCGACAAGCTTCCGGACGCGACAAGACAACGACCGCGGCAAGACACTTGCCGCGGCAGGATACCACTTTGTACCTACGCTCCAGCGCATACGTCAACGTGTCGCCCTGGGACCGTTCCAGGCGCACGCGGCGAGAGGCTGTGCAGCCAAGCGGTGCGAGGTGGCAAGCGAAGATGACAAGATGACCATCGTGGCAAGCGGTGGCGCCCCTAACGGTCACTTTTCTGCACTGTTTGGGCGACACAGACGGGCATTTAATGCCTTTGTCCCCTGCCGTCAGGGTTAGGTATGATACACTATGCAAGTAGGTATACCTACCGCACCTCTTTTCCATTTTTACCCTTGCATGCGTTGCCACCCGTTGGTGACCCCTTGAGCATATAAAAGGAGGCCCATGCGCAATGTAGAGGGGGGTTCGAAACCAGAAACACTCACGCTCGGTCTCACAGCTAGTGTATTGTAGCTCTCAACGCTCCCGGGCAAGAACATAATATAATCCGACAAGCAGCAGTAGGAGTATTATCTCTCCGGAGAGCTCCGAAGCTGGGTAAAATCGCTCGTGTGCCTCGCCTCGATCCGCTCTTCGTGCGGCATCCGCCCCCCGCCGGACCGAAAGGGGCCCTGCCCCATAGGTGTTCGTTTCCCATGACATCTTTGGCGCGCCAGGTAGGGGGCGTCGAGGTTGTGTGAACCCAATCCGGCGTTCTCGCGAGCCAGATCTTCATCTTCTTCATCATCTTCATCGACATGCCACCGAAGAAGAAGGCTTTGGAGGTGGCAGCTCCGTCCACGTCTATCCCACCGCCACCGGAGCAAGCGGGTGGTGGGGTAGATGTCGGCGGAGGAACGGGCGTCGACGAGGGAGCTCACGCTGCCGCCAGGTCCAAGGACAAGGCTGCGCAAACCTCGGCGTCCGTACATGCATCACGCCCATCTTAGGAGGTGCGGGGCCAACAGCGTCATGGTACTTGCGGTACCATACGCTCGTTGGACCAAAATCGAGCTGGTGGATCTCAGGGTGCTCAAGACCAGCATGCACGCCAACCTGCTGGCACGAGCAAGACACGGTCGCCTGGACGGGATCCTGCTCCTTCTAACATAGTTAGAAGTCCGAGCATATCCCGCTCCTCGCACCGTTCACCACCGCCAACGAAGACTCCAGAAGAAGCGTTGGCCCGAGCCCAACTGCTCCTGGATTACCCTCCAACGGCGGACAAGATCGACGATTGGATGGCCACCATTCAGAGTCTCATCGGCTTCGCCAACGGCGACACTCCACGGCAGCCGAATGCGTCGCAGCCGCGGCAAGATTGCCGGACGCGAGCCGATGGCGAGAAGACCGGTGGGGGCGCAACCACCGTGCACTCTCCACCCCGAAGGCCAAGATTGCCGACTTGCCGAGTCAACCTCGACACTGACTCCACAGCGTCATCAGATCCACGAGCTCGTCGCGATCAGCGCCAAGTTCTTCAAGAACGACAGAAGAAGACGCTCGTACTCGTATCGAGCGTCGAAGAGAAGCGCGGCGTCAATCAGACCAGCGCGCTAGGCCCACTGTCGACATGCATGCGCCAGGGGAACCAGGCGACTTGCCATACGCGGTAGGTTGCCCTGCGTTCACTCGTGAGCTGCGGCAAGTCCAGTGGCCCAGTACAAAGAACTTCAAGCCAGATGTACCAGAGAAGTACGATGGCAGGTTGCATCCGTCGGAGTTCCTCAGCATCTACACCATCGCGGTGCAAGCTGCCGGGGGGCGCGACGACAAGATCCTTGCCAACTACTTCCCACTGGTGCTCAAGCCCAATGTCAGATCCTGGCTCATGCACTTGCCGGACAACTCCATATCCTCATGGGCGGATCTGTGCCATCAGTTTTTCGGCGCCTTTACAGGTGGCCACAAGCCTCACGGCCAGGAGAGCGATCTGCATCTACTCGCCCAGAAGGAAGGAGAGCCCCTGCGCAAGTATATTCAAAGGTTCAGCCAAGTGCAGCGCAACATCCCAGATGTCCACCCTACCGCGGTCATCAGCGTGTTCCATCAGAACGTGCGTAACCGCAGGATGCGGGAGGAGATGGCGATGTGCAAGATCAGAGACGTCAGTGAGCTATACGCCCTGGCCGACAAGTGTGCACGTGCTGAGGAAGGGAGGAAACTCCCGGGAGAGAATACAGGAGCAGGAGGATCTCACAGTGATGATGCCGCCCCGGCAAGGAAAAACCGGCGGCGGAACAACAGGAAGAAAAAGGGAAAAGATGTGCTAGTCGTTGAGCAGTCCGGCAATGGAGGTAGCGCCAAGGAAGCCGAACCTGTGGCGGCCGCCGACAAGCATTATTGCAAGATCCACCGCATCAAGGGCCATGATCTCCAGAGCTGCAAGAAAGTTGAGCGGCTTGTCGAGCAGCAGAAAAGCTGAGTACGAACGACGCGACAAGGAGAAGGCCCAGGAAGGTACTGGAGGATCCGGCAAGAAGCGTCCCGGCCGGGGAGGACGCCGCGGCAAGGCCAAGCAGCGGCAAGGAGACAGACCTTCCCGCGGCCGCGACAAGGACGAAGATGAAGACGAAGATGAAGAGATGGATGAAGATGAGGCCGACGAGTAGGAGTTTCAGAAAGCCACAGAGGTTCTGTGCGTTGACGGCGGTGCTTCTCTGCATACCTCGCACCGCCAGCTCAAACAGTGGGTGCGGGAAGTTAATGCAGCAGAACCACCAGTTGAGTCACGCAAGCCTCTGTAGTGGTCCAGCACGCCTATCGTCTTTGATATTGAGGACCACCCTGATCGCGTAACTGCGGTCGGGTGCTTGCCGATGTTGGTCTCACCAACCATCCACAACCTCAAGGTCACTAAGATGCTAGTTGACAGCAGGGCCGGGTTGAACCTGATCTCCTCCGCGGTACTCCAGAAGCTTCAGATCCTTGACAGCGAGCTCGAAGAGACCGGCACATTACAAGGAATCAACCCAGGAAGGAGCAAGCGGAAGGGAAAGATCACGTTGCCGGTCACATTTGGCAGCGAATTGAATTTCAGGACTGAGAGGGTCACTTTTGACGTCGCTGATTTCCCATTACCCTACAATGGGATACTCGGCCGTCCAGCACTCACCAAGTTCATGGCAGCCTCTCACTATGCCTACAACGTGCTCAAGATGCCAGGTCCGATAAGTGTCATCTCTGTCCCTGGCGACAAGAAAGATGCTCTTATCTATACCGACAAGATCTACCGGGAAGCAGCAGCTGCAGCGGATCGCAAGCCACTTGCCGCTAAAGCTCCCGGGGGGAAGAAGAAGACCAAGTCCGGCAAGAGCTCTGATGCTCACTCCGGCAAGCGCACCTCTTTGGAGTGTTGCGCTACCGTCGAGGACGCACCATCGAGCACCACCGGCAAGTGTAAGAAGACGAAGGCAGCTCCGCCAGAGACCAAGAAGGTGTCCGCCAAGGAGGACGGCACTGGTGGTACCTTCACCATCAGTGCCATGCTCGACCCTAAATAGGAAAGCGTGCTTGTTGCTTTCCTGCGGGCGAACATCGACGTGTTTGCATGGCAACCATCTGACATCCCCGGTGTTCCCAGGAAAGTAATTGAGCACCATCTTGCCGTTTGTCCTCACGCGCGGCCCGTCAAGCAGAAAGTCAGGAAACAAGCAGTGGAGCGCCAAGAATTCATCGCGGAAGAGATCAAGAAGTTGGAAGCAGCAGGCCTTGTCAGAGGAGTGCTCCATCCTACGTGGTTGGCCAATCTTGTAGTCGTGCGCAAGGCAAACGGGAAATGGAGGCTTTGTATCGACTTTACCGATGTTAATAAAGCTTGTCCCAAAGACCCATTTCCCTTGCCGCGCATTGACCAGATTGTTGACTCCACGGCCGGATGTGACTTGCTTTCATTTCTTGATGCGTATTCAGGATATCATCAGATCTTCATGGCAGAAGAGGATGAGGAGAAGACCGCATTCATCACTCCTTGTGGCACGTACTGTTTCGTACGGATGCCTTTCGGTTTGAAGAATGCTGGTTCAACATTCGCCAGAGTAGTCAATCACGCTTTTGAACCACAAATACACAGAAATGTGGAAGCCTACATGGATGACATAGTGGTCAAGAGCAAGGACAGAACAACTCTGATTCAGGATTTGGATGAAACCTTTGCAAATCTGCGCAAGATCAACCTCAAGCTCAACCCCGAGAAGTGTGTGTTTGGAGTTCCTTCCGGCAAACTTCTCGGGTTCTTTGTGTGTCAGCGGGGAATTGAAGCCAATCCCGACAAGATCAAGGCTATTGAGCAGATTAAAGCACCAAAGCGCGTCAAGGTTGTACGAAGGCTTGCCGGTTGCGTGGCCGCTCTCAGCAGGTTTATCTCTAAGTCTGCTGAGAGCGCCCTGCCATTTTTCAAAATATTGAAAAAGGCAGGTCCAATGAAATGGACTCCGGAAGCGGAGGCCGCGCTGCAGGACTTGAAGAGATACCTGTCCTCCACTCCAATACTTGTCGCACCTAAGCCACAAGAGAAGTTGCTGCTGTATCTAGCGGCAACCAATCAAGTGGTTAGTGCTGCGTTAGTAGCGGAGAGGGAGGCGGATGATGAGCCAGCAACCATGGCAAGTGCGTCCAGCGACAAGCAGGGGGCTTACCCGACAAGCTCTGGTCCCGACAAGGATGGATCTGCGCAGACACAGGATGAGAAACAGAAGAAAATGGTGCAGCGCCCAGTTTACTTTGTCAGTTCCCTTCTGCAGGGAGCTAGGTCAAGGTACTCTGGTGTGCAGAAATTGCTTTTCGGCCTTCTCATGGCCTCGAGAAAGCTGCGCCATTACTTCCAAGCACATGAGATCACAGTTGTCACTCGCTTTCTGCTGAAGAGGATACTGCAGAATCCAGAAGCAACGGGCAGGATTGTCGAGTGGGCACTGGAACTGTCATGCTTTGGCCTTAAGTTTGAGAGCACTTCAACTATCCAAAGCAGAGCATTGGCAGAGTTCATAGCAGAGTGGACGCCAACACCAGATGAAGAAATTCCAGAAATGAGCATCCCCGTCAAGGAAGCGAGCAAAGAGTGGTTGATGTACTTTGATGGTGCCTTCTCGCTGCAAGGCGCCGGTGCGGGCGTGTTACTTGTCGCCCCCACCGGAGAGCACCTCAAGTACATAGTCCAGATGCACTTTCCCAAGGAGCAAGCAACAAACAACACTGCAGAGTATGAAGGTTTGCTTGCCGGTCTCAGAATAGCAGCAGACCTTGGGATCAAGAAGCTCATTGTCAGGGGTGACTCGCAGCTTGTCGTCCGCCAGGTGAACAAAGATTATCAGAGTCCGTTGATGGAAGCTTACATTGATGAAGTGAGAAAGTTAGAAGAGCACTTTGACGGCCTACAGATGGAACATATTCCGAGAGCTCAGAACGACATTGCAGATGGCCTGTCAAAGTGCGCCGCGCTTAAGTTACCTGTGGAACCAGGGATCTTTGTGCTCAAGCTGACTCAACCATCTGTAACACCATCAACTGGACAGAGCAAGAAGAGGAAGTTGATTTCTGGAGACTACTTTCCGGCAGAGCTCCCCGAAGCCGCCGCAAAGAAGGTCCTCAAGATCAACACCAAGGGTGCTGAGGAGCAGTCTGCTCCGACAAGCCCTAGGGCTTGTTCCGCTGAAACAGACGCTCCCGACAAGTTTTGCTCCGGCAAGCTTGCCGGGGAACATCAAGCCTGGCTGAGCCGCAGGTTCTTGCCGTAGAAGCAGATGTTCCCACAGCAGCATATGTGCCTTTAGTCCTTGTTGTCGAGCCACAAGCTCCAGCATGGGCACAACAAACTGTCCGCTTTCTTCAGACAGGAGAACTTCCCGAAGAGCAAGAAGAAGCGGAGAGAGTATCCCGGCAATCAAGTATGTACCAGTTTGTCGATGACACACTGTACAGAAGAAGATTTAACGGTGTGAAATTGAAGTGTATTCACCGGGAAGATGGACAAAAGCTGTTGGCGGAGATACATGGAGGCATATGTGGCCACCACATTGGCGCAAGAGCACTTGCTGGCAAAGCGCTCCGGCAAGGTTTCTTTTGGCCGACAACCCTCCAGGATGCAACTGCACAAGTAACCAAGTGTGAAGCGTGCCAGTTCCATTCCAAGCAGATACACCAGCCAGCTAAAGCTCTCCAGATGATCACTTTATCCTGGCCATTTTCGGTCTGGGGGATCGACATCCTCGGCCCCTTTCCCTGAGCTGTCGGGGGCTTTGAGTACTTGTACGTTGCAATCGACAAGTTCACAAAGTGGCCGGAAGTGGAAGCGGTGAGGAAGGTGACAGCACAGTCAACAGTCAAGTTCTTCAAGTCGATTGTTTGCCGTTTTGGGGTCCCTAACAGGATCATCACCGACAACGGCACGCAATTCACGAGCCGCACCTTCATGCAATACGTCCAAGATCTAGGCGCCAAGGTCTGCTTCACTTCTGTTGCTCATCCGAGAAGCAACGGTCAAGCGGAGAGGGCAAATGCTGAAGTGCTGCGCGGGCTCAAGACCAGGACTTTCGACAGGCTGCACAAGTGCGGAAAGAACTGGATTGAGGAGCTGCCGGTGGTTCTTTGGTCGATCAGGACGATTCCAAATCGAGCCACTGGCCAGACACCTTTCGCTCTAGTCTATGGAGCAGAGGCAGTTCTCCCCATGGAACTCGTACACGGATCGCCTCGAGTGCTCGCTTATGATGAGCTTGAGCAAGAGCAGCTGCGACAAGACGACGCGCTGCTCCTTGAGGAGGATCGTCTTCAGGCTGCTGTACGAGCTGCTCGATACCAGCAAGCTTTGCGCCGCTACCACAGCCGCAAAGTTAATGCCAGAAGTCTCGAGGAAGGCGACCTTGTTCTTCGGCGCGTTCAGTCCGCCAAGAATTCCAACAAGTTGACGCCGAAGTGGGAAGGCCCATATCGGGTGAAACGAGTCACTAGGCCTGGCGCTGTCCGCCTTGAGACCGAAGATGGCTCTCCGGTGAGCAACTCCTGGAACATTGAACATCTTTGTAAGTTCTACCCGTAAGGCGCGGTAGCCGGAACCTGTTCCGGCAACCACCTTTTGTACAAGCCTTGCCGCTGTTGCATGTAACCCTTTGTACAAAGCCGGGTGCAGACCCCGTGCATAAATAAAGCCCATGTGCTCCGCACATCTTGTCAATTTCATGCTTTCTATTTTTTGCATGTATTATCTGACACTTTGTGCAGCACCAACCCCCGGTAAGCAATAACGAGCCTTAAGGCTCCATATCTTTATTTTCTCTTCTTTCTTTTTCTCAACAAAAAGGAAGGTTCCCTCGCCCACAAGTTCACCGGGGGGAAGGAGAAGAAAATGGTGTGGACCAGGCGTTGTTCAAGAAAGTTTCGCCTTGCGGGGACGCAAACGACAGAAAAGCTAAGTTGCCAAAGTTTGAGCAATCAGTTTTAAAAATTTTAAGTTATCTTCCTCGAACGACCGAGCTTTGTATGGAAAACCTGTGCGCGGAGGAACCAACTCGTAGCTAGTTGCACCCTTACTTTGTTTCGAGTCCGCTCAACAACTTAAGTGTGCTGCGGCTAGCTGCGACAAGGTTTCTTGTCGGTGGCGGCACCGCCAGCAGGCTGCTGACGTTCCGCACTCAGCGCTCGCGGCAAGGGTGCCTGCGCCGGCAAGTTCCCTAAAAGCGTAGGGTAAAAACGTACAAAGGAAGGAATCGAGTAAAGGAAATAACATAGAAATTGATACCCAAAATAAAAGTTATATTACAAAGATAACTTGTCGCAGCTCTAATAGATTGTTCTCGTAACATGACTAGCAGCCCCAAAGAAAAGGAGAAAACAGGCGGCCTAATCTACGCGATCGCCATCAACCCTCCTGACTTCATTCACCTTGTCCACAATGGGTGCGACAAGGGCCTTGAGCTCTTCAAGATCAGCATCCGCCGGCAGCTTCTTGATGACGTTGGTGAGGTTGAGGCCTGGATTGCGGAAGGCCACCTTCACCAACACCTTCTCCAGAACTCTGGCGCAGATCGTGCGCGACTCGTTGGCCAGCTGCTTTGGGATCCTTTCCCGGAGTTGCTGGAGGGCCGTCGCCACGCCCTTGAAGAACAGAGTGAGCTTGGAGCTGGGCTGGAGGTTCTTGTTGGAGGAGTACCCGAGACCCTCCACCCCCAGCTGCACCAGCTCCTCGTCGATGACTCCGGCGATGTTCACGAGGCCCTCTGTCCAGAGCTCCACCGTCTCCCTAAAGGTGTTCTGGGTTTTGGTGGCCCTCGTCAGCAGCGCTTCGTTGGCCTTGATCTCCTCTCTCAGGGTCACCTCCTGCTCCTTGGCGCTGTCCAGCGTCTGGGTCAACGTAGCCAGCTTCAACTCCAGATCAGCATTGGAGTCCTTGGCGGCGCTCATCTCCTTGCCCTTCTCGACGAGGCGGCCCTGCAGCTCGCCGTGGGCAAGGGCGTCCTTCTCCCGCTCACGCTGAAGTGCGGCAAGCTCTTCGTCCCTCGCCTTGAGATCGGCCTCTAGTTGCATCACCTTCGTCTCCAGCTCCTTCTTGGCGGCCTCAGCAGCTGCGGCAGCATCCTTCGCTTCCTTGAGGGCCCCGCCAAGTGTTTCCTCCCGCGCGGCGAGCTCCTACTCATAGCTGTCCAGATTGACCTTCCGCTGCGTCAACTCACCTTCCCGCACGGACAGCTCCTCGGCGGCAAGTCGCTGTTGCTCTTCGGCTTCAGCCTTCTCGAGGAGGAAGGCCTTCCGCGCCTCAACGAGCTACGCCCTCTCCTCTGCAATGGACCGGAGGGCTTCCTGGTTGCGACTCTGGAGCTCCTCCGCATGCTTCTCAATATCTACTCCCGCCTGCACGACAAGCGCTTCCTGAGACTCCAGCTTGGCTTGTCGGGCGCGGTAGAGCGACAGCAGCCTCCGCAGCAGCTGTTCCTCCTCAGGCTCGCTGCTGCATCTGCTTGGCGCGTCGACCAGTGTCAACCCAGCGGAGGCAAGCACTTCTCCGTCAAAAACTTCTCCTTCGACCGGCGCCCTAGAGCTTGAAGCCCAGGGGAGCTTGATGAAGACACCGTCGCCGGCCTTCAAGTAGGGGCCGGGCTGGGGCTCTTCGGAGCCTGGCGCTGCGTCAGCGGCGAAGGGATCGGCGGTCGGTGTAGCGCCTTGCGCTCCTGCGGCCTCAGGGTCGTCAGTGTGATCGCCGGACCCCTCGCCAGCTCCTGCACCAGCAGCCTTGGCGGCCTCTTCGCCGACGGGATCATCAGCGCCGGCCTCTTCTTTGGTGGCGGCGGCGTCAATAGTATTGCCGCGCGCGTTCTCCTCGCCGGTGGCCTTGGTCTCCATCGGCTCCGTGGAAGGTGGATCTGGCGGACGGAAGAGGGAGAAGAGTCAAGAAAATATCCAAAAAGACAATCAGAAGAAGAACCCAAGGGGATTTTTAAGCAAGGGGGATTACCTGTACTGGGATCTACAGTCATGGGCTCCGCCAACGGGGGATCGCTGGTGCTGCCCCTTGCCGGAGACTCCTCCCTTGCCGGGGACTTCTCCCTTGCCGGAGAACGCTCCTTTGCCGGAGAATCCTCCCTTGGCGGCGTAGTCGAAGCAGATAGTATCTCAGGGGCGGCTTCAGGAGGCTCTTGGTGAGGCTGTTCTGCTCCTGCACAAGCAAACCAACAGTTAGATGTCAACAAAGGAAAGAACACCCATGCGCGCCCAACAGCGAGAAGTAAACCATATACTTACACTGGGGGCTGCGCTGGGGGCTACTTCGGGGAGTAGTTGCCGGGTCTGGCAAGGTGGTCTCGGGCGCGCCCCCTGCTGTCGCGGCGGGCTCGTCCTCGATGACAATCACCAGAGCCTTGGCTCTCTTCGCCGCTCTTTGGGCCAGGGTCCTGAAAAGGAGACAGTTCAGGGTAAAGCAGATCAGATACAAGACAAAGACAGCAAGAAATCGAAGAACTATAGATACAACAAAGAGCCTTACTCCTCTTCTTCCTTGTCGGAGCTGAGTGCGGAGATGTCGAAGTCAGGCCCACCTTCGGCGCGATGAGGCGGAGGAGTAGGTGCCCTTGGCCGCTTGGCGGGGCAGCGGCGGTAGTCCGGGACGACCCCGCTCCAGTTGCCGCCGCGGTGCGAGGCGCTCCCGCGGCAACATTGCTCGTCGCGGCGGAACGCGTCGCGCGGCGCGTCAGCTGCTGGCTCGTCTGCCGCCCTACTACATCCCCGGCCTTGCGGAGACGCCTTCTTGGTGGAGCTGGGGGCTGCGCTGATGGCTCCGCTTGCGGCAAGCTGCCTGGAGATGGTGGACCGCTCGCACCCTCGGCAGGTTCGCTCGACTCGGCTTCAGATTCGGCAAGCTCTTCCTCACCGTCAAGCCACTCTCGCTCGGCAAGGCTTGTCGCCTCTGCTGCCTCTGCTTCCTCCACGGTGAACCCAAATTCACCCACAGCGGCGGCTGCCGCCGCCTCTTCCGCTCTAGTGGAAATGCGCTGCATCTCCTCGTCGGTGGTGTCGCGGGTGAGGCTCTTCTGCTCATTGGGGCGGACCGCCACCTCCACCAAGCCATCAAAAAACTGCTGCACCACATCGTCTGCAGGCTCCTGCCAAGTGGGAACAATTCCATGCGAGTCGCACTGCGGCATCATTGCACGGATGCGGTCAAGCGAAGAGTTGTTGCACAGCGGAACGACACCCGCCGGCAATCTGAACCACTCGGGGTGATTGGGGTCGTGCTTGAACAGCTCCTTGAGCATCGCATCCAGCTTCAAGACAGTGAAATTGAAGTTGAGGCCTGGGCGCAGCCTCATGATGTCCGCCGGACCCCCGAACAGCCAGGCGGGTCTCCCCCTCTCCTGTAGAGGGGCGATGCGGCGGTGAAGAAAGTCCGCGCCAACAGCACCTACGGTGAGCCCGGCAAGCCTAAGTCGCAGGATCCGGGTGGTGGCGATCTTCAGCTTACCGTCGTCCGCGGCCAGGGCGCTCCAATCATTGCCGCACACTGCTGGGGTTTGGCGCAGGGCAGTAAACGGCTGCGGGTTCTCCTCGACGATCCAGCACCATTCCGCTCTCCACTCCTACCATTTGCTGCGGAGCTCCCCCTCCAGATAAGCCTCCTTCTTGCCGGTTCTCGAGATCCAAGCGATCCCGCCAGATAAGGGCTCTCCTCTCTCGACCCGGGGCATGAAGTAGTGGCGGAAAAGGGCTACGTTTGGGTGGACTCCAACAAAGTTTTCGTAGCGATGTGCGAAAACCGCCATGGTCAGGACAGCGTTGGGGGTGAAATCAAGGAGGTGGAACCCGTAGGTGTTCATGATGTCACAGAAGAACTCGGAGAAAGGCGGGCAGAGCCCGCAGTAGAAGAATAGTACGAAGAAGGGGTATCCGTTTGGAGCCCGTTTTGAAGCGGCGGCGGAGAGTACCTTCGTGCGCGGATGCGCTCGCGTCTCCGTCGACCAGAAGAGGTAGTACCACTCCCTCAGCTCTGCCGCGGCGAGCTCGGAGGGGAAAATTGCCCGCTCCTTCCGCAGCGCCTCAAGCCGCAGCGCCTCGGCCGACTTCACGCCCTTCCCGGTTTTCGGAGCCATGGCGGAGGTGGTGTGGGAGATCGAAGGCATGGGCGGCGACGGCGGCGATGGGGGGCGGAGCGCTGCTCTCTTTCGGCTTTGGAAGCGGAGGGGAGCGGCGGAGATTTCGGAGATAGGAACAGCAAATGGCGAAGGTGGGGAAACTGCCCCTGTTTCCCCTGCTTATAAAGAGGGACAAGGCGAACGTTACGCTTTTTCCGAATAAAGAACCACCCACGATCTCTCCCACGACGCCGCATTCGACGCGTGCCGTTAGGGGAGAGCGCGGTGGATATGGAGTGGGATACGGCGTAACCCAGCCCGCGCGTGCCCGTGCACTGCTTTGGGCCTGGCCCAACAGCGCTCGGCACCGTGTGTGGCCCAGGCCCGGGGGATCCTGTCGGTGTACTAAAGTAGGGGTACCTTAGTATCCCGAACTTGTGCACGGGCAGTCGCAGCGCCCCGCGGCAAGGCTTGCCGGGTGACCGCCAAGATCCTCCGTGGTTCCTATTGGAGCCATTCAAGAACAAAGTGTTCAAGCTGAGAAGGCAAGGCCCCGTCAAGAGGAGCTTGCCGGGAAGGACAAGGCCCCGGCAAGAGGAGCTTGCCGGGAAGGCCAACCAAGGCATTCTCAAGAAACTTGCCACGACGCGCTACGCGTCCCGGCAAGACCCGGTGAGCGACAAGCTTCCGGACACGACAAGACAACGACCGCGGCAAGACGCTTGCCGCGGCAGGATACCACTTTGTACCTACGCTCCAGCGCATCCGTCAATGTGTCGCCCTGGGACCGTTCCAGGCGCACATGGCGAGAGGCTGTGCAGCCAAGCGGTGTGAGGTGGCAAGCGGAGATGACAAGATGACCATCGTGGCAAGCGGTGGCGCCCCTAACGGTCACTTTTCTGCACTATTTGGGCGACACAGACGGGCATTTAATGCCTTTGTCCCCTGCCGTCAGGGTTAGGTATGATACACTGTGCAAGTAGGTATACCTACCGCACCTCTTTTCCATTTTTACCCTTGCATGCGTTGCCACCTGTTGGTGACCCCTTGAGCATATAAAAGGAGGCCCATGCGCAACGTAGAGGGGGATTCGAAACCAGAAACACTCACGCTCGGTCTCACAGCTAGTGTACTGTAGCTCTCAACGCTCCCGAGCAAGAACATAATATAACCCGACAAGCAGCAGTAGGAGTATTATCTCTCCGGAGAGCTCTGAAGCTGGGTAAAATCGCTCGCGTGCCTCGCCTCGATCCGCTCTTCGTGCGGCCTCCGCCCCCCGCCGGACCGAAAGGGGCCCTGTCCCATAGGTGTTCGTTTCCCACGACACATGGTAGCTACAATAAAATTACCATGGTCAACATAAGAAAAATGCCATGGTCTAATCAGTAGAAATTTGCCATGATCTAATTAATAAAACTACCATTATTTTACCATGCTACCTAAGTTGAAACTACCATAGTCTAACTACAAAATGCCATGGTATAATTAATAAAATTGTGATGATCTACAATAAAAGTACCATGGTAAAAAATAATAAAAATGCCATGATCTAAGGAATCACTACTATTTTTTGCCATGGTCTAATCAATAGAAATGCCATGCTAACTACGACAAAAACTACCATGGTCTAATTTAGAAAATTTACAAACAAACATGAAAACATTTTGTTCTTTGAAAAGGATGGCTAATTAGGGATATTGTTCTTTCAAAAGATGGAAAATTAGGATTTTCCCATGAATATATAAAAACTACCATGTGACAAGATGAAAAAAATGCCATGTGAACACTGTGGAAAATTGTAAAAATACCTTTTTTGTAAAACAAAAAATGTTATGAATTTCCCATGTCAAAAGTAGAAAATTTGCATTTTCTGTTAAATGCAAACAAAAATGCTATGACAAAAAGGTTATATAAAAAGTGAACAAAAAACTGATTTGCCATGGCAAAAAATAGGTGTAAATATATTGGCCATGGTATTTTGAAATTTTTCCATGTTAAGTTCAACAAAAATGTCATGGAAAACAATACAACACATTTGGCATGCGTATGTCATAATATATTAATACCAACACATCTGGTATGGGTATGTCATAATACAATTGTCATATTATATTAAGACCACAAAATACCATTGTAATTAGTAATAGAATTGCCATGATAGTCTTATGAAAAACAATTTTGGGAATATTGATTTGACATGTTCACTGAAAAATGCATAGCATGGCAAAAGTATTATCGTTGTATTATGACGCATGAATACAATGACCCTTTTATCAAATACAAAGCATGACAAAGGTGTTATGATGCAGAAATACAAAGCATCTCAAAGTATTATCCTAATACAAAGGCCCTTGTATTATGACGCACGAAAAGTCACATTGTATTATGGCAAAAGCATGACAAATACAAAGGAGGACAAAATGGTAAACCACCCCCTCCTTAGCTTGGATTATGCTCATACATTTTGTCAGAGGTTGGTGGATATCATGACACACCCCTTACCATAACATAATCTCCACGAGCATTTCCATTGATATGCATGTTGGGAATATGTCCACTCGCTTTAACAATTTATCCATGAGATCTTTCTAGCAATACCATCTAGGTGCTTATGAATCTATAGCCAAATCGACATGTAAACAATTCTCACCTCCTCAGCTTTGGTAAATCCATCATATGCGCACATCAAGACCGCCCAGTTTCTTCATAACCAGGGCCCTTCCTCTAGCATGCGCTCCAATCCCCCATGCTAGATGCCTGGACAATGAATAAATTAGGTCCTGCCGGGAGAATCTGACTTCCTTTGTCAGGCTACATTCAACTCTCATATCTCTATAGAAAGCGGTGGACTGAATGGCATGTATGAACTCTAGCTAGGGCAATCC
Source organism: Triticum aestivum (assembly GCF_018294505.1). Lineage (NCBI taxonomy): Eukaryota > Viridiplantae > Streptophyta > Magnoliopsida > Poales > Poaceae > Triticum > Triticum aestivum. The sequence continues at coordinate 474,220,857 of NC_057801.1, forward strand.
AACAAACATTATCATTGAATGCTGGATCATCCTCATCTATCTCAACATCATCAAAGACTTCATCGTTTTGTTTGAGCTGGTAAAAAAGTTCACCTAGATTAGAGTTTCCAACGGCCATACCATCATTGTTGGTGAAGAGTGGGCGTCCGAAGAGGAAGCCATCACACCCGGGTTGTCGGAGGAGACGACCACCACACGATCATCCAAACCCTAGCCAGAAGTTTTATGTGGATTGGGGACTCACAGCGATTGATACGTCTCCGTCGTATCTATAATTTTTTATTGTTTGATGACAATATTCTACAACTTTCATATACTTTTGGCAACTTTTTATATTGTTTTTGGGACTAGCATATTGATCCAGTGCCTAGTGCTAGTTCCTGGTTATTGCATGTTTTTTGTTTCACAGAATATCCACACCAAACGGAATCCAAACACGATAAAAACTTACAGAGATTTTTTTTGGAATATATGTGATTTTTGGGAAAAAAGAATCAATGCGAGACGACGCCCGAGGGGCCCTCAAGACCTAGAGGCATGCCCCCTACCCTGGCCTCGCCTAGGGGGCTTTGTGGCCACCCCGTAAGGAGGTCGGTGCCCTTCTTTGTTGCAAGAAAGCTAATATCCAGATAAAAATCGTGTTAAAATTTCAGCCCAATCGGAGTTACGGATCTCCGGGAATTTAAGAAATGGTGAAAGGCTAGAATTTGGGAGTGCATAAACAGAAGGGAACACACACACACACACATACACAAAGAGAGAGAGAGAGAGAGAGAGAGAGAGAGAGGGAGAGAGAGAGAGAGAGATCCAATCTCGGAGGGACTCCCCCCCACCGCCATGAAGGCCAAGGACCAGAGGGGAAACCCTCCTCCCATTTAGGGGGGAGGTCAAGGAAGAAGAAGAAGGAGGGGTGTCTCTCCCCCTCTCTCCCGGTGGCGCCGAAACGCCGCTGGGGCAATCATCGTGTGATGGCGATGTACTCCAACAACTCTGTCATCTTCACCAACACCTCCATCACCTCCCCCCATCTATCTACAGCGGGTCCACTCTCCCACAACTCGTTGTACCCTCTACTTGAACATGGTGCTTTATGCTTCATATTATTAGCCAATGATGTGTTGCCATCCTATGATGCTTGTGTAGATTTTTGTTGTCCTATCGGTGATTGGTGAATTGCTATGATTGGTTTAATTTGCTTGTGGTTATGTTGCTGTCCTTTGGTGCCCATCATATGAGCGCGTGATACGTCTCCATCGTATCTACTTTTCCAAACTCTTTTGCCCTTGTTTTGGACTCTAATTTGCATGATTTGAGTGGAACTAACACGGACTGACGTTGTTTTCAGCAGAATTGCCTTTAGCTAAGTTAGCTATAACGCTTTCCACCAAAACGTGCTACTGCTAGAGGAAGTAGTTATTTATTTTCATTTTTCTTTTCCTTTTATCCAAGGAATGTAGCTATAGCGCGGGCTTATAAAACGCACCGCTGCTAATATAACCATAGTGTTTTGTGGCAACAACCGCTACTGCTATGTCATTCTCTTTTATTTTTATTTTCTTTTGGTTTTTTTGCATTTTCTTTTTTTTCATTTCTCCTTTTTCTATTTCTTTCATTTTCACTTACTTTCCTCCTTATTTTTTTATTTATTTTGTTTTTCTTAGCAGTAGCGCTCTACACCAGAAATGTGCTGCTACAAGGCATTTAGCAATAGCGTGCTTTCCGAAGAATCGCTACTACTATTCCTAGCCTACCGGCAACAGTGTGGGAATTGTAGTAGTAGCGCTTTTTCCTGCACGCACACTACTGCTATAACCATATATGTAGCGTGCTTTATTGACACTGATGTCTGCTAGAACTATGTCGGTATTTCCCCAAAGAGGAAGGGATGATGCAGTATTGCGACGGTAGGTATTTCCCTCAATGATGAGACCAAGGTTATCGAACCAGTAGGACAACCTCCTCACACCACGTAAACAACACCTGCACACAAATAACAAATACTCGCAATCCGATGTGTTAAAGGGGGTGTCAATCCCTTTCGGGTACGGCGCCTCAAGATAGGCAAATAACGTGAGGTAAAAGTGGTAGATACGATAAATAGATCGCGGAACAAATAAATTGCAACAAGGTATTTTTTGTATTTTTGGTTTAATGGATCTAAAAATAAATGCAAAGGAAAATAGATCGCAAAGGAAAATATGATGGAAAGAGACCCGGGGGCTGTAGGTTTCACTAGTGGCTTCTCTCGAGAAAAAATAGCAAATGGTGGGAAACCAATTACTGTTGGGAAATTGATAGAACTTCAAATAATCATGATGATATCTAGGCAATAATCATTATATAGGCATCACGTCCAAGATTAGTAGACCGACTCCTGCCTGCATCTACTACTATTACTCCACACATCGACCGCTATCCAGCATGCATCTAGTGTATTAAGTTCATGAAAAAATGGAGTAATGCAATAAGAACGATGACATGATCTATACAGGATTCGTTTACCTATTGCGAAGATATAGATCCTATCTTGTTATCCTTAGTAGCAATGATACATACATGTCGGTTCCCCTTCTGTCACTGGGATCAAGCACCGTAAGATCGAACCCACTACAAAGCACCTCTTCCCATTGCAAGATAAATAGATCAAGTTGGCCAAACAAAACCCAAATATCAGAGAAAAATACGAGGCTATAAGCAATCATGCATATAAGAGATCAAAGAAGAGTCAAATAACTTTCATGGATAAAAACATAGATCTGATCATAAACTCAAAATTCATCTGATCCCAACAAACACACCGCAAAAAGACTTACATCATATGGATCTCCAAGAGAGAGAGGAAGCCATCTAGCTACTAACTACGGACCCATAGGTCTACAAATAACTACTCACGCATCATCGGAGAGGCACCAATGGAAGTGGTGAACCCCTCCATGATGGTGTCTAGATTGGATCTGGTGGTTTTGGACTCTGCAGCGACTGGAATTGATTTTCGTTGACTCCCCTAGGGTTTCTGGAATATTGGGGTGTTTATAGAGCAAAGAGGTGGTTTGGGGGGCACCCAAGGTGGGCACAACCCACCAGGGCACGCCTGGGCCTCCTAGCGTGCCCTGGTGGGTGCTACTCCCCTCGAGCCACCCCCAGGTGCTTCCTTGGCCAACTGGATGTCTTCTGGCCAAGAAAAATCCTCCAGGAGTTTCGCCGTGTTTGGACTCCGTTTGATATTGATTTCCTGCAATGTAAAAAACATGCAGAAAACAACAACTAGCACTGGGCACTATGACAATAGGTTAGTACCAAAAAATGATATACAATGACTATAAAATGATTGTAAAACATCCAAGAATGATAATATAATAGCATGGAACAATCAAAAATTATAGATATGTTGGAGACGTATCAAACACACGCTACTACTAAGTATCAGTAGCGCCCTTCTCTAACCAGCGCTACTGCTATACCTCTATGTATAAGGTTTTCCCTAGTAGTGATAGCGCCAAGCGTCAGTTATTGTTTTCTGCTTTTTTTACATCGCAGGAAATCAATATCAAATGAAGTCCAAACGCAGCGAAAGTTTTTGTGGATTTTTTTGGACCAGAAGACATGTAGTGGGCCAAGAAAGTGCCTGAGGGGTGCTCCGAGGGGATCACAACCCACCAGGGCACGCCTGGGGGCCCAGACGGGCCTGGGTGGGTTGTACCCACCTCGATGGCCTCCCGCACCGCCTCTTTGCTCTATAAATACCCCAATATTCTAGAAACCCTAGGGGAGTGGACGAATGTCAATTCCAGCCACCGCAAGTTCCGGAACCACCAGATCCAATCGAAACACCATCAAGGAGGGGTTCATCATCCCCATTGGTGCCTCTCCGATGATGCGTGAGTAGTTCATTGTAGACCTACGGGTCTGTAGTTAGTAGCTAGATGTCTCTCTCTCTCTCTCTTGATTCTCAATACAATGGTCTCTTGGAGATCTATTTGATGTAATTCTTTTTGCGGTGTGTTTGTTGGGATCCGATGAACTTTGAGTTTATGATCAGATCTATTTTTTTATCCATGAAAGTTATTTGAGTTATTTTGGTCTCTTATATGCATGATTACTTATAGCCCTGTATTTCTTCTTCGAATCTTTGGTTTAGTTAGGCCAACTAGATCGATTTTTCTTGCCATGGGAAGAGGTGCTTTGTGATAGGTTTGATCTTACGGTGCTTGATCCTAGTGACAGAAGAGGAACCGACACATATGTATCATTGCTATTAAGGATAACAAGATGGGGTCTATTTCTACATAAATAGATCTTGTCTACATCATGTCATCGTTCTTATTGCATTACTCCGTTTGTCCATGAACTTAATACACTAGATGCATGCTAGATAGCGGTCGATGTGTGGAGTAATACTAGTAGATGCAGGCAGGAGTCAGTCTACTAATCTTGGACGTGATGCCTATATAATGATCATTGCATGGATATCGTCATGATTATTTGAAGTTCAATCAATTGCCCAACAGTAATTTGTTTACCCATTGTATGCCATTTTTCTTGAGAGAAGCCACTTGTGAAATCGACGGCCCCCGGGTGTCTTCTTTATGATATTTGCCTTCGACATCTATTTTTATTTGCTTTTATTTTTAGGTCTATTAATACAAAAATACCTTGCTGAAATTTTTAGTTATTTATTTTATCTCGCGTTCCCGCGAGATCTATTTATCCAATCTACTAGAAATTTAGCTATCCTTTTACCCGTGAGGGATTGGTGATAACCCACAAGTGTAGGGGATAATTGTAGCCTCTTTCTATAAGTAAGAGTGTCGAACCCAACAAGGAGCTAAAGGTAGAACCAATATTCTCTCAAGTCCTATCTGCCATTGATACGACTCTACGCACGCTTAGTGTTCGCTTTACCTAGAACAAGTATGAAACTAAAAGTACTTTGTAGGTATTGTTGGATAGGTTTGCAAGATAATAAAGAGCATGTAAATACAAACTAGGGGCTGTTTAGATAAAGAAGCAATAAAGTAAACATAGCGAGTGTGGAAAAGTGGTGGTAGGAGTCGTGAAATTGTCCCTAAGCAATTGACTACGTTACTAGACCGGTAATCACTATTGCAATTTTATTTGAGGGAGAGACATAAGCTAATATACTTTATCTTTTTGGATCATATGCACTTATGATTGGAACTCTAGCAAGCATTCGCAACTACTAAAGATCATTATGTTAAAACCCAACCATAGCATTAAAGCATCAAGTCCTCTTTATCCCATACGCAAACAACCTACTTACTCGGTTCTGTGCTTCTGTCACTCACGCCACCCACCATAAGCAAATCATGAACATATTGCAAACCCTACAACGGGGATCCCTCACCCTTGCGCGACACGGAGAGCACCATAGGACAGCACCAATAATAAAACATGCAACTCAAACCAATCATAGCAATTCATCAATCACCGATAGGACAACGAAAATCTAATCAGACATCATAGGATGGCAACACATCATTGGATAATAATGTGAAGCATAAAGCACCATGTTTAAGTAGAGGGTACAGCGGGTTGCGGCAGAGTGGACCGCTGAATATAGATGGGGGAAGCTGATGGAGATGTTGGTGAAGATGGCGGACCTTGACCTTCTCCCTAGATGGGAGAAGGGTTTCCCCTCTAGTCCTTGGCTCCCATGGCATGGGAGGGGTGAGATCCCCTCTGAGATTGGATATGTCTCTCTGTCTCTCTCTATTTCTGCGTTCTGGGATTCTTCCCTGGCACTGTTCTTTTATATCTGGAGATATGTAACTCCAATTGGATTGAAACCTTCGCTCAGATATTTTTCCAAAAATTAGCTTGCTTGCGGCCAAAGTAGAGCATCAACCGCCTTACGAGGGCCCACGAGGGTGGGGGTCGCGCCCACCTAAAGTGGTGGCGTGGGCCACCCTCGTGGCCACCTCGGGCACCGTCTCATGTTGATTCTTCCTCCCAAAAATCACAAATATTCCAAAATAATTCTCCGTCCGTTTTTATCCCGTTTGGACTCCTTTGATATTGGGTTTCTGCGAAACATAAAACATGCAACAAACAGGAACTGGCACTAGGCACTAGATCAATATGTTAGTCCCAAAAATAGTATAAAAAGTTGCCAAAAGTATATGAAAGTTGAATAATATTGGCATGGAACAATCAAAAATTATAGATACGATGGAGACGTATCATCATCCCCAAGCTTAATTCCTGCTCGTCCTCAAGTAGGTAAATGATAAAAAGATAATTTTTGATGTGGAATGCTACCTAGCATAATCTTGATCATATATCTAATCATGGAATGAATATTAAGACAAGTGATTCAAAGCAATAGTCTATCATTTGACATAAAAACAATAATACTTCGAGCCTACCAATAAAGCAATCATGTCTTTTCAAAACAACATGGCCAACGAAAGTTATCCCCTACAAAATCATATAGTTTAGCTGTTGCTCTATCTTCATCACACAAAGTATTTAATCATGCACAACCCCGATGACAAGCCAAGCAATTGTTTCATACTTTAGTAATCTCAAACTTTTTCAACTTTCACGCAATATATGAGTGTGAGCCATGGACATAGCAAGATATGTGGAATAGAATGGTGGTTGTGGAGAAGACAAAAAGGAGAAGATAGTCTCACATCAACTAGGCATATCAACGGGCTATGGAGATGCCCATTAATAGATATCAATGTGAGTGAGTAGGGATTGCCATGCAACGGATGCACTAGAGCTATAAGTGTATGAAAGCTCAAACTGAAACTAAGTGGGTGTGCATCCAACTTGCTTGCTCATGAAGATCTCGGGCGTTTGAGGAATCCCATCATCGGAATATACAAGCCAAGTTCTATAATGAAAATTCCCACTAGTATATGAAAGTGAAAGCATAGGATACTCCCGCTATGAAGAACTTGGTGCTACTTTGAAGCACAAGTGTGGTAAAAGGATAGTAACATTGCCCCTTCTCTCTTTTTCTCTCATTTTTTTATTTTCTTTTTTTCTTCTTTCCTTTTTTGGTGGGCTTATTTGGCCTCTTTTTTAATTTGGGCTTCTTTGGCCTCTTTTATTTTTCATAAAGTCCGGAGTCTCATCCCGACTTGTGGGGGAATCATAGTCTCCATCATCCTTTCCTCACTGGGGCAATGCTCTAATAAAGATGATCATCGCAGTTTTATTTACTTACAACTCAATATTACACCTCGATATCTAGAACAAGATATGAGTCTATATGAATGCCTCCGGCGGTGTACCGGGATGTGCAATGATCTAGCGTAGCAATGACATCAAAAAACGGACAAGCCATGAAAACATCATGCTAGCTATCTTACGATCATGCAAAGCAATATGACAAAGAATGCTCAAGTCATCTATATGATGATGATGGAAGTTGCATGGCAATATATCTCGGAATGGCTATGGAAATGCCATGATAGGTAGGTATGGTGGCTGTTTTGAGGAAGGTATATGGTGGGTGTATGGTACCGGCGAAAGTTGCGCGGCACAACAGAGTCTAGCAATGGTGGAAGGGTGAGAGTGCGTATAATCCATGGACTCAACATTAGTCATAAAGAAAATATATACTTATTGCAAAAATCTACAAGCCATGGAAAACAAATTACTACGCGCATGCTCCTAGGGGGATAGATTGGTAGGAAAAGACCATCGCTCATTGCTACGTCTTGAGCTTGCGTTGGTTTTCCTCGAAGAGGAGAGGGTGATGCAGCAATAGTAGCGTAAGTATTTCCCTCAGTTTTTGAGAACCAAGGTATCAATCCAGTAGGAGGCTCCTCAAAAGTCCCACGCACCTACACAAACAAACTGAGAACTTGCAACCAACGCAATAAAGGGGTTGTCAATCCCTTCACGACCACTTGCGAAAGTGAGATCTGATAAAGATAATATGATAAGATAAATATATTTTTGGTATTTTATAATATAGATGCGAAAAAGTAAAGATGCAAATAAAATTAGATTGAAAGCAAATATTACAAGAGATAGACCCGGGGGCCATAGGGTTTCACTAGAGGCTTCTCTCAAGATAGCATAAGTATTACGGTGGGTGAACAAATTGCTGTCAAGCAATTGATAGAAAAGCGCATAGTTATGAGATTATCTAGGCATGATCATGTATATAGGCATCACGCCCATAACAAGTAGAACGACTCCTGCCTGCATCTACTACTATTACTCCACACATTGACCGACTCCTGCCTGCATCTAGAGTATTAAGTTCATAAGAACAGAGTAACACATTAAGCAAGATGACATGATGTAGAGGGATAAACTCATGCAATATGATATAAACCCCGTCTTGTTATCCTCGATGGCAACAATACAATATGTGCCTTGCAACCCTTTCTGTCACTGGGTAAGGACACCGCAAGATTGAACCCAAAGCTAAGCACTTCTCCCATAGCAAGAAAGATAAATCTAGTAGGCCAAACCAAACTGATAATTCGAAGAGACTTGCAAAGATAACTCAATCATGCATAAAAGAATTCAGAGAAGATTCAAATATTATTCATAGGTAAACTTGATCATAAACCCACAATTTATCGGATCTTGACAAACACACCGCAAAAAGAGTTTACATCAAATAGATCTCCATAAGAGAGGGGGAGAACATTGTATTGAGATCCAAAAGGAGAGAAGAAGCCATCTAGCTAATAACTATGGACCCGTAGGTCTGAGGTAAACTACTCACAACTCATCGGAGGGGCAAGGATGTTGATGTAGAAGCCCTCCATGGTCGATTCCCCCTCCGGCAGAGTGCCGGCGAAGGCTCCAAGATGAGATCTCGCAGATACAGAAGGTTACGGCGGTGGAAATTGTGTTTCGTGGTGCTCCTGGATGTTTTCGAGGTACGTAGGTATATATAGGAGGAAGAAGTACGTCGGTGGCCACCCGAGGGGCCCATGAGACAGGGGGCGCGCCCTACAGGGGGGCAGCCTCCTATCTCGTGGCTTCCTCAGCTGCTTCTTGACTTGCACTCCAAGTCCTCTGGATCACGTTCGTTCCAAAAATCACGCTCCCGAAGGTTTCATTCCATTTGGACTCCGTTTGATATTCCTTTTCTTCGAAATACTGAAATAGGCAAAAAATCAGCAATATGGGTTGGGCCTCCGGTTAGTAGGTTAGTCCCAAAAATGATATAAGTGTGTAAAATAAAGCCCATAAACATCCAAAAAGGCGTAATATAATAGCATGGAACAATAAAAAATTATAGATACGTTGGAGACGTATCAAGCATCCCCAAGCTTAATTCCTGCTCGTCCTCGAGTAGGTAAATGATAAAAAAGAAATTTTTGATGTGGAATGCTACCTATCATAATTCATAATGTAATTTTCTTTATTGTGGCATGAATGTTCAGATCCAAATGATTCAAAATAAAAGTTCATTTTTATAAAAGAAATAGTAACACTTCAAGCATACTAATCAAAGTAATCATGTCTTCTCAAAATAACATGGCAAAAGAAAGTTCATCCCTACAAAATCTTATAGTTAGGCTATGCTTCAATTTTGTCACACAAAGATATTCCCAACTTCTATACCCCTGCTGACAAGCCAAGCAATTGTTTCATACTTAAATAATCTCAAACTTTTTCAACCTTCACGCAATACATGAGCGTGAGCCATGGATATAGCACTATGGGTGGAATAGAATATGATGATGGGGATTGTGTGGAGAAGACAAAAAAGAGAAAGTCTCACATTGACGAGGATAATCAACGGGCTATGGAGATTCCCATCAATTGATGTCAACGCGAGGAGTAGTGATTGCCATGCAACGGATGCACTAGAGCTATAAATGAATGCTCAACAAAAGAAAACTAGTGGGTGTGCATCCAACTTGCTTGCTCACGAAGACCTAGGGCATTTGAGGAAGCCCATCGTAGGAACATACAAGCCAAGTTCTATAATGAAAAATTCCCACTAGTATGAAAAAGACAACTTATGAGACTCACTATATGAAAAACATGGTGCTACTTTGAAGCACAATATATGAGACTCACTACATGAAGAACAAGGTGCTACTTTGAAGCACAAGTGTGGAAAAAGAGATAGTAACATTGCCCTTTTTATTTATTTTCTTTTTCTTCTTTTTTTTTCTTTTTTTCTTTTGGGCAATGTTCTAATAATGATGATTATCACACTTCTATTGATTACAACATAAGAATTACAACTCGAAGCTAGAATAAGATATGACTCTATATGAATGCCTCCGGTGGTGTACCAGGATGGTGCAATGAATCAAGAGTGACATGTATGAAAAATAATGCATGGTGGCTTTGCCATAAATACGATGTCAACTACATGATCATGCAATGGCAATATGACAAAAGTAAAGTATGTCATCATGATGATGAACGGAACGGTGGAAAGTTGCATGGCAATATATCTCGGAATGGCTATGGAAATGCCATAATAGGTAGGTATGGTGGCTGTTTTGAGGTAGATATAGGGAGGTTTATGTGTGATAGAGCATATCGTATCACAGGGTTTGGATGCACCGGCGAAGTTTGCACCAACTCTCAAGGTGAGAAAGGGCAATGCACGGTACCGAAGAGGCTAGCAATGGCGGAAAGGTAAAAGTGCGTATAATCCATGGACTCAACATTAGTCAAAAGAACTCATATACTTATTGCAAAAATTTAGAAGTCATAAAAAATCAAGTACAACGCGCATGCTCCTAGGGGGATAGATTGGTAGGAAAAGACCATCGCTCGTCCCCGACCGCCACTCATAAGGATGCACAAGCCAGATACACTTCATGTTTGAAATTTGTTACACAACTTTAACCATACGTGCATGCTACGGGACTTGCTAACTTCAACACAAGCATTCTTTAAACTCATAATCATCCAACTAGCATGACTTTAATATCACTACCTCCATATCTCAAAACAATTATCAAGTATCAAATTGATCATAGCATCCAATTCACTTCCTATGATAGTTTTTATTATACCCAACTTGGATGCCTACCATTCTAGGACCAATTTTATGACCATAGCAAATACCATGCTGTTCTAAAAGAGTCTCAAAATGATATAAGTGAAGCATGAGATACTAGTAATTTCTTAAAAATTAAGACACCACCGTGCTCTAAAAGATATAAGTGAAGCACTAGAGCAAAAACTATCAAGCTCAAAAGATATAAGTGAAGCACATAGAGTATTCTAGCAAATTCTAATCAAATAGGCTTCTCCCAAAAAGGTGTGTACAGCAAGGATGATTGTGCTAAACTAAAAAGAAAAGACTAATATAATACACAACGCTCCAAGCAAAACACATATCATGTGGCGAATAAAAATATAGCTCCAAGTAAAGTTACCAATGAACGAAGACGAAAGAGGGGATGCCTTCCCGGGGCATCCAAAAGCTTAGGCTTTTGGCTTATCTTGAATATCTTGAGGTGCCATGGGCATCCCCAAGCTTAGGCTCTTGCCACCCTTTATTCCATAGTCCATAAAAGCTTTACCCAAAACTTGAAAACTTCACAACACAAAACTCAACAGGAAATCTTATAAGCTCCGTTAGTGAAAGAAAACAAAACCACCACATAAGGTACTGCAATGAATTCATTCTTTATTTATTTTGGTGTTAAACCTACTGTACTCAAACTTCTTTATGGTTTATAAACTATTTTACTATCCATAGATGCATTGAAATAAGCAAACAACACACGAAAAACAGAATCTGTCAAAAACAGAACAGTCTGTATAAATCTGTAACTAACACAAACTTCTGGAACTCTAAAAATCCTACCAAAATAGGAATTCCTCGACAATTTGTTTATTGAACAGCAGCAAAAAGAATCAACGCAAAATCACGATCCTGTGATTTAAAAAAGTTATATTCATGCACGTAAAGTTTCTGTTTTTCAGCAGAATCAAACCAACTATCATCGTAGGTTATCCTATAGGTTCTACTTGGCACAAACACTAATTAAAAGATAAAAACACATCTAAACAGAAGGTAGATGCAGGATTTATTACTAAACAGGAGCAAAAACAAAAAACATAAAGAAAATTGGGTTGCCTCCCAACTAGCGCTATCGTTTAACACCCCTAGCTAGGCATAAAAGCGAAGATAGATCTAATGAGTGTCATCTTGGATTTTCAGTTTTTTAGCGGAGTCATGTTCGAATCCGGGAGGTTCTTTCCGTTTCCCTTTGTACTCAGAATCCAACCGCTTATTGCAAAGAGTAATCAACATATTCATGCGGTGAAGATTTCCGCTAACACTTTTAAGAGGCTCAAGAGACTTTTGTAAAAAAATTGTTACTTTGCAAATCTTTCCAAACACTTGCGTTTCTTATTGGGTAGGATGCGATCCTCCCTTTTGAGGTAGTGTTCCCACTATTCCCTCTATAATTTCATGAGCAATACTAGGATCAATTTCAATAAAATTTCCCTTGGCAATGCAATCCAAGAGTTGTCTATGCGTCATATTTAACCCAACATAAAAATTGCGAAGAAGAATTCTAAAGTTCACCTCTAGGGTGCACTTGCGATAAGATTCCATCATCCTATACCCAACATCTTTTAAGTTTTCTCCTTGCCTTTGCTTGAAGTGAAGAACTTCAAACTCGGGAGACATAGGAGCGGATAAGGAACTAGACATAACGACGAGCAAACAACGGGCAAACACAAAAGAGAGGAGGAGATTGGGAAAGAGAGGGCGAATAGAACGACAAGGGTGAAGTGGGGGAGAGGAAAATGAGAGGCAAATGGCAAATAATGTAAATGCGAGGGAGATGGGTTTGTGATGGGTACTTGGTAGGTCTTGACTTGAGCGAAGACCTCCCCGGCAACGGCGCCAGAAATCCTTCTTGCTACTTCTTGAGCTTGCGTTGGTTTTCCTCGAAGAGGAGTGGGTGATGCAACAATAGTAGCGTAAGTATTTCCCACAGTTTTTGAGAACCAAGGTATCAATCCAGTAGGAGGCTCCTCAAAAGTCCCACGCACCTACACAAACAAACTGAGAACTCGCAACCAACGCAATAAAGGGGTTGTCAATCCCTTCACGGCCACTTGCAAAAGTGAGATCTGATAAAGATAATATGGTAAGATAAATATATTTTTGGTATTTTATAATATAGATGCGAAAAAGTAAAGATGCAAATATAATTAAATTGAAAGCAAAAATTACAAGAGATAGACCCGGGGACCATAGGTTTCACTAGAGGCTTCTCTCAAGATAGCATAAGTATTACGGTGGGTGAACAAATTGCTGTCAAGCAATTGATAGAAAAGCGCATAGTTATGAGATTATCTAGGCATGATCATGTATATAGGCATCACGCCCATAACAAGTAGACTGACTCCTGCCTGCATCTACTACTATTACTCCACACATTGACCGACTCCTGCCTGCATCTAGAGTATTAAGTTCATAAGAACAGAGTAACGCATTAAGCAAGATGACATGATGTAGAGGGATAAACTCATGCAATATGATATAAACCCCATCTTGTTATCCTCGATGGCAACAATACAATACGTGCCTTGCAACCCTTTCTGTCACTGGGTAAGGACACCGCAAGATTGAACCCAAAGCTAAGCACTTCTCATATGGCAAGAAAGATCAATCTAGTAGGCCCAACCAAACTGATAATTCGAAGAGACTTGCAAAGATAACTCAATCATACATAAAAGAATTCAGAGAAGATTCAAATATTATTCATAGATAAACTTGATCATGAACCCACAATTCATCGGATATCGACAAACACACCGCAAAAAGAGTTTACATCGAATAGATCTCCACAAGAGAGGGGGAGAATATTGTATTGAGATCCAAAAAGAGAGAAGAAGTCATCTAGCTAATAACTATGGACCCGTAGGTCTGTGGTAAACTACTCACAACTCATCGGAGGGGCAAGGATGTTGATGTAGAAGTCCTCCATGGTCGATTCCCCCTCCGGCAGAGTGCCGACGAAGGCTCCAAGATGAGATCTCGCGGATACAGAAGGTTACGGCGGTGGAAATTGTGTTTCGTGGTGCTCCTGGATGTTTTCGGGGTACGTAGGTATATATAGGAGGAAGAAGTACGTCGGTGGCCGCCCGAGGGGCCCACAAGATAGGGGGGCGCGCCCTACAGGGGGGCGGCCTCCTATCCCGTGGCTTCCTCGGCTGCTTCTTGACTTGCACTCCAAGTCGTCTGGATCACGTTCATTCCAAAAATCACGCTCCCGAAGGTTTCATTCCGTTTGGACTCCGTTTGATATTCCTTTTCTTCGAAATACTGAAATAGGCAAAAAAACAGCAATATGGGCTGGGCCTCCGGTTAGTAGGTTAGTCCCAAAAATGATATAAATGCGTAAAATAAAGCCCATAAACATCCAAAAAGGGGTAATATAATAGCATGGAAAAATCAAAAATTATAGATACGTTGGAGACGTATCACTCATCCCCGACCGCCACTCATAAGGAAGACAATCAATAAATAAAACTATGCTCCAACTTCATCACAAAGCGGTTCACCATACGTGCATGCTTCGGGAATCACAAACCTCAACACAAGTATTTGTACTAATCCGCAGTCACCCACTAGCATGACTCTAATATCACCACCTTTATATTGCAAAACCATTGCAAGGAATCAAACATATCATATTCAGCGATCTACAAGTTTATGTAGGATTTTATGACTAACCATGTGAATGACCAATTCCTGTCATCTCTCTAAATAGATATAAGTGAAGCAAGAGAGTTTAATTCTTTCTACAAAAGATATGCCCACACTCTAACAAATATAAGTGAAGCAAAAGAGCATTCTACAAATGGCGGTTTTCTATGTGAAGAGAAACAGGCAATCCAAACTTCAAATGATATAAGTGAAGCACATGAAGCATTTTATAAAGCCATACTCAAAAGATTTATGTGAAGTGCAATGAGCATTATATAAATCAACCAAGGACTATCTCATACCAGCATGGTGCATAAAAGAAAAGTGAAAACTAAAATGCAAAAGACGCTCCAAAACTTGCACATATCGCATGAATGAAACGAATCCGAAAACATACCGATACTTGTTAAAGAAAGAGGGGATGCCTTCCGGGGCATCCCCAAGCTTAGACGCTTGAGTATCCTTGAATATTTACGTGGGGTGCCTCGGGCATCCCCAAGCTTGAGCTCTTGCCTCTCTTCCTTTTCCTCATATCGAGACCTCCTCGATCAAACACTTCATCCACACAAAACTTCAACAGAAAACTCGGTAAGATCCGTTAGTATAATAAAGCAAATCACTACTCTAAGTACTGTTGCAAACCAATTCATATTTTGTTTTTGCATTGTGTCTACTGTAATATAACTTTTCCATGGCTTAATCCACTGATAGAAATTGGTAGTTTCATCAAAACAAGTAAACTATGCATCAAAAACTGAATCAGTCAAAAACAGAACAGTCTATAGCAACCTGAACATTCACCATACTTATGGTACCCCAAAAATTCTACCACAATTGGAAAAATAAAAACTTTGTACAGAATAAGAACCGTTTGACTTTCCAGTTAAAAATGTAAAATCGCGCACTACAGCCAAAGTTTATGTCTTGCACCGTACAAACCAACAAGCATTGTAAACATCCTAAAGGCAAACCTTAGCACATTATTTTTATAATACAATGGAATTGTACAAGGGGATGATTATTTTTGATGAAAAGTTTCTGTAATTAAGATTCACAAAGTTTCCGTGAGCATGAACAAAGTTCAAGGAGCTCTCCCACTTCAACAATGCTTGTCTCTCTCACTTTCACTTTCCTTTTTGAAAAGCTTTAGGTTCCCCTCTTTATTTATTTTCTTTTAAAACTATATGAAAGCACTCAACAGAAATAATTGACTCTCTAAAACTTCCAGGTTGTCTCCCTGGCAGCACTTTCTTTAAAGCCATTAAGCTAGGCATATAGTGCCCAAGTAATGAATCCACCCGGATCCCAAGGTATATCAAAGCCAATTTTAATTAACAATGATTTGTAATTTAGTAGTGAGCACAAAGTAACATATATCAAGCAATGACGAAGTCTAACTCTCTTCCTATGCATCGGCATGTCATAAAAGAACAATTCATGCACACATAGTAATGGCCAATGCATAGTATAATCAGTTTCTTGCAATTTTATCATATTGGAAACATAGAGAGGTGGAGATATAGTTCCTCTCTCATAATAATTGCAACTAGGAGCAGCAAGAACATGCATATTATATCTATCAAAATAATCATGTGCAATGTTAAAAGGCAACCCATCAATATAATCCTTAATAAGCACAAACTTCTCCGATATAGTGTAGTCGGGAGAATTTAAAAAGATAATATGACTATCATGCGTGGGTGCAATAGCAACAATTTCATGTTTAACATAAGGAACTATAGCAAGTTCATCTCCATAAGCATAATTCATATTGGCATCTTGGACACAAGCATAGCAAGCATCATCAAAAAGGGATATTTCAAGAGAATCAATGGGATCATAACAATCATCATAGCAATCATCCTTCAGTAAGAACGAAGGGGAATTAAACAATGTATGAGTTGAAGAGTTACTCTCATTAGAAGGTGGGCACGGGTAGCTAATCCGCTCTTCCTCCTTTTGTTCTTCACTCTCCTCATCATCTTTTTCATCCAATGAGCTCATAGTTTCATCAATTTCTTCTTCCATAGACTCCTGCAAAATATTACTCTCTTCTTGGACAGCAGAGACTTCCTCAATAAATGCATAAATATTGGCATTATATTCATGATTCTCATAGCAATATTTAAGTATAGCAAAATTTTCAGGTCTATAAACTAAATCATCAAAATCTTCAAACTCTTTAAACATAGATTCAATCTCATAAGCACCCATAAAGCAACAAATTCTTCTATTTGTTCCACATCATAGTAATCATAGATACCATTGGCATAAGAAGCTAAGGTTTTATCATCATTAAATTCGCATGAAAAGGGAAGGTGTGGAGCCTTCATCCTAGCGCAACAAGTATAATCATGTCTCAAGCATAGATCCCGAGCATACCAACGCAGCATATAAATTTGATCCCATAATAGTTTCCATTTTTGTGTCAAGCGATAATCCCTAAAGTATTCTCGTTGATCCAACGTGTCTCCCATAACAAAATTGAATGGGGTTTTCTCAGGATTATCAATGTAGTACATAATTTATTTCAAATAACGAGCATCGAGGGCTTTAGGAGGTTCCCCATCTCCATGAGTAGCAAGTACAACAATTTTTTTGATATTTAGTGTTCCATATCCATAACTAAAGATAGATAACAACTTAGAACAGCAAATAAAAATTACTTAGTGATAAAGCAAACAAGCACACACGAGAATATTCAACCCACGCTATGGCTCCCCGGCAACGACGCCAGAAAAAGGTCTTGATAACCCACAAGTTTAGGGGATAATTGTAGCCTCTTTCGATAAGTAAGAGTGTCGAACCCAACGAGGAGCTAAAGGTAGAACAAATATTCTCTCAAGTCCTATGTGCCACTGATACGACTCTACGCACGCTTAGTGTTCGCTTTACCTAGAACAAGTATGAAACTAAAAGTACTTTGTAGGTATTGTTGGATAGGTTTGCAAGATAATAAAGAGCATGTAAATATAAACTAGGGGTTGTTTAGATAAAGAGCAATAAAGTAAATATAGCAAGTGTGGAAAAGTGGTGGTAGGAGTTGTGAAATTATCCCTAAGCAATTGGCTATGTTACTAGACCGGTAATCACTATTGCAATTTTATTTGAGGGAGATGCATAAGCTAGCATACTTTCTCTTCTTGGATCATATGCACTTATGATTGGAACTCTAGCAAGCATCCGCAACTACTAAAGATCATTAAGGTAAAACCCAACCATAGCATTAAAGCATCAAGTCCCCTTTATCCCATATGCAAACAACCTACTTACTCGGGTCTGTGCTTCTGTCACTCACGCCACCCACCATAATAAAATCATGAACATATTGCAAACCCTACAACAGGGATCCCTCATGCTTGCTCGACACGGAGAGCACCATAGGACTGCACCAATAATAAAACATGCAACTCAAACCAATCATAGCATTTCATTAATAACCGATAGGACAACGAAAATCTACTCAGGCATCATAGGATGGCAACACATCATTGGATAATAATATGAAGCATAAAGGACCATGTTTAAGTAGAGGGTATAGCGGGTTGCGGGAGAGTGGATCGCTGAATATAGATGGGGGAAGGTGATGGAGATGTTGGTGAAGATGGCGGACCTTGACCTTCTCCCTAGATGGGAGAAGGGTTTCCCATCTGGTCCTTGGCTCCCATGGCATGGGAGGGGCAAGATCCCCTCTGAGATTGGATCTGTCTCTCTGTCTCTCTCTGTTTCTGCGTTCTGGGATTCTGCCCTGGCACCGTTTCTTTTATATCTGGAGATCCGTAACTCTGATTGGATTGAAACTTTCGCCGAGATTTTTTTCCAAAAATTAGCTTTCTTGCGGCCAAAGTAGAGCATCAAACGCCTTACAAGGGGCCCATGAGGGTGGGGGATGCGCCCAATTAAAGTGGTGGCGTGGGCCACCCTCGTGGCCACCTCGGGCACCGTCTCCCGTTGATTCTTCCTCCCAAAAATCACAAATATTCCAAAATAATGCTCCATCCGTTTTATTCCTTTTGGACTCCGTTTGATATTGGGTTTCTGCGAAACATAAAACATGCAACAAACAGGAACTGGCACTAGGCACTGGGTCAATATGTTAGTCCCAAAAATAGTATAAAAAGTTGCGAAAAGTATATGAAAGTTGAATAATATTGGCATGGAACAATAAAAAATTATAGATACGACGAAGACGTATCAATTGACAGCCCCTCTCTTATGTCGGGTTCCAAGTATTTGTTCTTTGTGTGCAGGAGCTGTTTTTGTGGGTTGCGTGGTTCTCGTACTAGTTCGATAACCTTGATCTCATCACTGAGGGAAATATCTACCGTTGCTATGTTGTATCATCCCTTCCTCTTTGGGGAAATACCGACGTGATTCAAGCAAACATCACCCACACAAGCAAGTGCCTCCTTATTACACGAAAATAGTGGGGCTTCTCCGAGTCGTTCCAGTCTGGGGCCTCGCCGTCGTCCACCGCCCTGGTGCTCTCGGCAGCGTGGTCGATGTGGTCAATGAACGTCATCCATTGGAAGAGGACTGTACATGGAGAGGCTGACAGCTGGGTCCATGGTCGCATGCAAGGAAGTGCCTCCTCATTACGCACAAAACAATTATTCCTCCACCTGACAGCTGGGACCCACCGAAAGGGCCTCTATATTTCACGAAAAAAACGTTCCTCCCGCTGACACCTCGGACCCACCAGTTAATCTTCGCACATAAGGAAGTGCCTCCTTATTACGCACAAAAAATTGAATACTCCCCCTGCTAGCTGGGACCCACCATAATGGGCGGCTGACTTGTGGGCCTACTAAGTTGACGCGGATGGAGCGCTTTGTCAACTTAGTCAATATGAACGATTCTAGCTCCAGTGACCGTACGATGTCCATCCAACGACTATAGTGCTTCTTCAACCTCTTCTTGCTCCAGCCGCCCAAACCAGCGCCGGTCATGCTGCCTGCTCCTGCCTCCCGTAGACGGATCTACTGCCACGCAGGCCTCACCACCCCACCCTACTCCAACCTCTGGCCATGCCATCCCTCTACTCACCCACAACCCTGTTATTCTGTGGCGACGGCAGCCTCACACCGCAGCCGAACCAGTCAACCCTCGTACTCCTCTCTGTGTGGGCATCCACTATCATGTCTTCCCCGGCTCCACGTCGTCCCCTTCCTAGGCCTCGTTGTCGTCCACCGCCTAGGTGCTTTCGGCGCGACATGGTGAATGTGGTCAAGGAATGACTTCCATCGGAAGAGTACTGTACGTGGAGAGGCTGGCAGCTAGGTCCACGGCCACAGCAAGGAAGTGCCTCCTTATTGCGTGCAAAATAATGATTCCTCCACCTGGCAGCAGGGACCCACCAGACGGGCCACCATATTCACAAAAAAAACATTCCCCCCTGACTCCTGGGACCCACCAGCTACAACTTCACACGCAAGGAAGTGCGTCCATATTACGGGCAAAAACTATGATTCTCCCCCTAACAGCTAGGACCCACCAGCTATATCTTCGCACGCAAGTAAATGCCTCCTTACCTCCCTGACAGCTGGGACCCACCCAGTCAAACCGTACGTAGGGTTGTCTATCTGGTCGCGAATGTGTACATACATACTAGTCGATCGGTCTATCTGTAGGTTGCAGCGATGAACCATGGCCGAGTAAGGAAGGGCACGTGTCATAGTAGAGGCGCGAGCATAGCATGTCACGTAGTCCCCTCTATACTGTGTACACGTATGTACAGCCAGGGTGCAAGAAAGTAAATACGGCCACATACGTACATACAGGCGGGGTCTCGAACGAGTACTCGCGCATACATACGGCCAGGGCTCATGTACATGGAGAGCCAGCGGAGAGCAGCGACGGTGTCCTGTTCATCGGCAGCCAATGATATGTCTCCAACGTATCTATAATTTTTTATTGTTCCATGCTATTATATTACCCCGTTCTGGATGTTTATGGGCTTTACTTTACACTTTTATATCATTTTTGGGACTAACCTACTAACCGGAGGCCCGACCCGAATTGCTGTTTTTTGCCTATTTCAGTGTTTCGAAGAAAAGGAATATCAAACGGAGTCCAAACGGAATGAACCCTTCGGGAGCGATCTTTTTGGAACAAACTCAATCCAGGGGACTTGGAGTGGAAGTCAAGCAACACACGAGGCGGCCACGAGGGTGCCCGGCGCGCCCCCTAGGGGTGGGCGCGCCCCCCACCCTTGTGGGCCCCTCGAGCATCCACCGACCTACTTCTTCTTACTATATATACCCACGTACCCCGAAAACATCCAGGAGCACCACGAAAAACTATTTCCACCGCCGCGACCTTTTGTATCCGCGAGATCCCATCTTGGAGCCTTCGCCGGCGGTCCGCTGAAGAGGGAATCGACCACGGAGGGCCTCTACATCATCTCCAAGGCCTCGATGAGTTGCGAGTAGTTTACCTCAGACCTTCGGGTCCATAGTTATTAGCTAGATGGCTTCTTCTCTCTCTTTGAATCTCAATACCAAGTTCTCCTTGATCTTCTTGGAGATCTATTCGATGTAACTCTTTTTGCGGTGTGTTCATTGAGATCCGATGAATTCTGGGTTTACGATCAAGTTTATCTATGAGAAATATTTGAATCTCCTCTTAATTCTTTTATGTGTGATTAAATTATCTTCGCAAGTCTCCTCAAATTATCAGTTTGGTTTGGCCTGCTAGATGTATCTTTCTTGCCATGGGAGAAGTGCTTAGCTTTGGGTTCAATATTGTAGTGTCCTTTCCCAGTGACAGCAGGGGTAGCAAGGCACGTATTGTATTGTTGCCATCGAGGATAAAAAGATGGGGTTTATATCATATTTCATGAGTTTATCCCTCTACATCATGTCATCTTTCTTAATGCGTTACTCTGTTCTTATGAACTTAATACTCTAGATGCAGGCAGGAGTCGGTCGATGTGTGGAGTAATAGTAGTAGATGCAGAATCGTTTCGATATACTTGTCACGGACATGATGCCTATCTACATGATCATGCCTAGATAATCTCATAACTATGCGCTTTTCTATCAATTGCTCGACAGTAATTTGTTCACCCACCATAATACTTATGCTATCTTGAGAGAAGCCACTAGTGAAACCTATGGCCCCCAGGTCTATCTTTTATCATATAAGTTTTCAATCTACTTTTATTTGCATCTTTTACTTTCCAGTCTATATCATAAAAATACCAAAAATATTTATCTTATCATATTATCTCTATCAGATCTCACTTTCGCAAGTGGCCATGAAGGGATTGACAACCCCTTTATTGCGTTGGTTGCGAGGTTCTTGTTTGTTTGTGTAGGTGCGTGATACTTTTGAGGAGCCTCCTACTGGATTGATACCTTGGTTCTCAAAAACTGAGGGAAATACTTATGCTACTTTGCTGCATCACCCTTTCCTCTTCAAGGAAAACCAATGCAAGCTCAAGGCGAAGCAGCCAATCGGCTGGGTCAGAACGGAGAAACTGTGTCGTGTTCATCGGGAGGCAACAGAATGCGTCCTGTTCATTGGGTGCCAACCGGCTTGGACGGAACAGCCGAAAGGAGGCCTGGCATACCGCAGAACGGAGGAATTTGCCTTCTGTTCGACCGCCTACGGTCGAAATGGGATCCTGTTCACTGGGAGGGGTGTGGAGTACCGCAAAACGGAGGAAATGGACTTCTCTTCGACCTCCTAAAGTTGAAATGGGGTCCTATTGATCGGGAGGGGTGTGGCGTACCGCAAAATGTAGGAAACGGACTTCTCTTCGACCTCCTACGGTCAAAACGGGGGTCTTGTTCATCAGGAGGAGTGTGGCATACCGCAAAATGGGACTGCACGGGCTACTGTTCATCCACCGTCTACTGCCTCGCTCCAGCCTCCATGGGCTATTGTTCATCCACCGTCGACCTCCTCCAGCCTCCACCTGCGACTGTTCATCCACAACATCTCCCTCCTGCCTCCACCAGCTACTGTTCATCCACGGGCTCCTGTTCATCTAGCCTCCACCGGCTACAGTTCAACCAGCCCTCCACAGGCTACTGTTCATCTAGCCCTCACCAGCTACTGTTCAACCAACCCTCCACAGGCTACTGTTCATCTAGCCCTCACCAGCTACTGTTCAACCAACCCTCCACGGGGTCCTGTTCATCCACCCCAACCGGCTCGATCGGGTTTATCCAGCGGCAACAGCCTCTACTACCATGGGGTCCTGTTCATCCAACCCCCACCGGGAACAGTTCATCCAACCCCTAACAATGCTCACTGTTCATCAAGAGGTAGTGTCGGTGTCAAAAACGACGGATCTCGGGTAGGGGGTCCCGAACTGTGCGTCTAGGCGGATGGTAATAGGCGACAAGGGACACAATGTTTTTACCCAGGTTCGGGCCCTCTCGATGGAGGTAAAACCCTACTCCTGCTTGATTGATATTGATGATATGGGTAGTACAAGAGTGGATCTACCACGAGATCAAGGAGGCTAAACCCTAGAAGCTAGCCTATGGTATGATTGTTGTTCGTCCTATGGACTAAAACCCTCCGGTTTATATAGGCACCGGAGAGGGCTAGGGTTACACAGAGTCGGTTACAATGGTAGGAGATCTACATATCCTTATTGCCAAGCTTGCCTTCCACGCCAAGGAAAGTCCCATCCGGACACGGGACGAAGTCTTCAATCTTGTATCTTCATAGTCTTGGAGTCCGGCCAACGATGATAGTTTGGCTATCCGGACACCCCCTAGTCCAGGACTCCCTCAGTAGCCCCCGAACCAGGCTTCAATGACGATGAGTCCGACGCGTATATTGTCTTCGGCGTTGCAAGGCGGGTTCTCCTCCAAATTCCATGTGCTTGCCGAATAGTGTCCGGCTTCCTCATAAAGGTTGCGCTCCTTGGCTTCCACGTCCAATAATGGCCCTCTTCCACGTGTCGCATGAATGCGAAAATCCAGGGTATTTTTACGTTTTACCCCCTAGCTGCACGAATAAGCTGCCTATAAGAGAGGCAAGGATCTAGATCCGAATCACACCATCCTCCTTCCGCGAGTACTCATCGAAGCGCCTCTGACAAAAATCCACTCCATCATGGACAGTCGACGCGGCTCCTCCTCTCGCGCTCCCAGCCCTCAGCCAGGAGATTGGAGGAGATGTTCAGTCCCGCACAGCAAGCTGGTGACGCTCCAAGCGGTGGGATACCTTCCCCCAGCCTTCATGGTTCCGGTTCGAGCCGGACTGGCCACCTACAAAGGTGGAAAGCAGGCGGAGAGCACCCCCAATCCCTCTAAAGGAGAGCGAGTATGCTTCGTCCCTTATCTAATAAGGGGACTCGGATTTCCCATACATCCATTTCTCCGGGGCCTCCTGGAGTTCTATGGGCTCCAGCTTCACCACCTTACAACTGCCTCCATCTTGCACATCGCGGGCTTTGTAGCCCTTTGCGAGCTGTTCTTGGGCATCGAGGCCCATTTCGCGCTGTGGAAGAGATTGTTTTGCCTCGTACCCCGTTCTCATAAGGGATCGATATATCAAGTGGGCGGAACCGAAATATGGCGCATCGCCGGGACCGGATACTTATCCGGAACCCCGAAGAAGGCGTCCGAAGACTGGCCTTCGGAATGGTTTTATATGGAAGACACCCCGTTGCCGGACCCAGTTCGGATCGGCCTCCCGGAGTTCAGCAACGCTCCTCTGAAGAAACGCCTGAGTTGGCGCCCGCAGAGCCCTCAACGGGAGGATGCTAGGAGCGTCCAATATCTGATGGGCCGGATAAGGTTACTGGCTCATTCCGGATTGACCGTGATTGGAGTCATGGCCAAGTGCATTATGCGAGGGGTGCAGCCGCTCCAATATAGGGGCCACCCCATGTGGGATTTCAACGGGGAGAATGACGCCACCCGTCATGGCCGCAAGGGGCCGGGATCGGCTGCCGATCTGGTGAAGATCCTGTCCGGCTTGTACAAGGGGGAGAAGGAGGACTTCCTCCGCACGAGTCCATTGAATGGATTCTCCATGAACAACCCTCGGAGTTGGGTAAGTGGACGTTTATCTATCCGATCCGTGCTTCCAAAGTTAACTGTCTTACTTTGTGATTTTGATACAGGAACTACGCCGGGATGTGGAGGGCATACACAGCCCTACTCCACAACCCGAGGATCCGGGAAGATCCCTTGATCCGGCCTCCGAAGAGGATCCGGACATAGAGGTGGAGCTGATTGACGGGGTGTTCCACCAACTTAGCTTGGACAATGCTTTAGTCGCCATTACGGCTGACTACCCCAGTTTATCTTCGGCTTCCCAGGTAACTATGACCGGAGTCCTGGCACCATTACTTCATCCATGCTTATTTTTGACCACCGTATACCAACGGTGCCTCGCAGGAGGTGCCTTCAAGGCGGGAAGCCGAACCTGTGGTGGATGACCAACCAGGGTCAGTTCGGCCCAGCAGGCGGAAGAGGAGTGCGGCGCGAATTGAAACGTCGCCGGAACGGTATGGCACGCCACCATTTATAAGGGAAAGATTCCTGGAAAGTATATTAATGCTCATGACTTTTCCAGGAGAAAGAGCGCTCGCTGGACTGTGCCCGGAGAGGTTGCTAACCAAGCCTCCGCCAGCCAGGCTCCAACACCTGGTCCGGAGGGGGAGGCGAACGCAAGGCGTGAGCCGGATGCTCCTCCAACGGAGGATGCTGACAGGTTGTCCGCCACCAGGTCTGAGGTGGAGAGCGCCATGAATCACAGGTGCCGCCGGATAGTTCTTCGTGATGCGTGTTTCTCCCTAGAGGCGTTGAATGCCTTTAATGCGGGAGACGCGCACCTCCGTGCCGCTCAAGATGGTTTAACCAGAGCCATGGAGCAGTATGTGAAAGACATACGGGTAAGGAATTTTAATAGTTATATATGCCAGTAGCCCCCGAGACATAAAATAATTAGAATAACTGATTTAAGGATCACTTGTAATGCAGGATCTTACGAAGAAGAATACCCACCTGTCCCAGGAGCTTCAAGAGTGCAAGGCCCAACTGGAGGCCGCACTAGGCACCACAGGGGGAGCCACAGAGACCCCCTCTGGTAATACATGCTTTCGAAAAGATAAGTGGTTTATGAGGTGCGGCGTGCTTATAAGTCTGACAATAATATTGCAGATGGTGCCGGACTTGATCCGGACAAGCAACAAATACTGCGCCAGCTGAAGGCCGGCGAGAGGGTGCTTATGAAGGTGCAGCAGGAGAGGAACAAACTCCAAGATGCCAACACCCAGCTGGGCGAAGAGCTAAAAGGTGTTTGGGCCCAGCTGTCTGGCTCCATGAAGGAGAATCAGCGGCTTC
Organism: Triticum aestivum; assembly: GCF_018294505.1. Taxonomy (NCBI): domain Eukaryota; kingdom Viridiplantae; phylum Streptophyta; class Magnoliopsida; order Poales; family Poaceae; genus Triticum; species Triticum aestivum. The sequence goes on from NC_057801.1 coordinate 474,246,822, forward strand.
GTCGCGACATTTACAGTAAGTGCTTGAGCAAACTCTTTTGAAAGGAAGAGTTCGGCGAGGAAGTCGATTGACAGAAATATGTCTGTAGGTGTGCTCACAGGTCGTCCTGCGGAGGAAATGTCCGGTTCAACGGGTGACCTGCTTCCCGAGCTGCTGCAACTGCACGAACGTGTTCAGCAGGTGATGACCGGCGTCGTCCAGGCCTTATGGCCGTCCGTCTCCCTACCCGAGGGTCTTGGAGGGCTTGCAGAGAAGCTTTAGGGAGTATGGCAGCGCTTCCGTCTGTGGAAGATATCAGCCTGCCGTCAAGGCGCTAGGGAGGCCTGGGCCATGGTGAAGACGCGGTACACAAAGGTTGATCCAAACCACATGGCCGAGGTCGGACCTGTGGGGCCCGATGGGAAGGAGATCCCTGTGAGCTTAATGTATGGCCAAGTAGAGTTGGCCGCTAAGTATTCCCAACGGGACTGTAAACTAGACAGTCTGTTAGATGGGATTGAAGAGGAATACAATCAGTCAATTCGACGATGTAATTTTAAAATGACATGTAAAATGCCTTCTAGCCGGATTGTAGATGGTTTTGTTTGCGGACCTTTTCGTTTCAACCTCGGGACCCGACAGTCCAGAGTGTGTCCGAATACCCTCACGGTTAAGAAACAACCGGGGCATGCATGGAGACCAGGCGTAGGGGTCATTAGTGCTTTATCAGACAAGTGCCCAACTAGTTATGTTATATTACATGGTTAGTAAGAAACATCTTCCAGGGAGAATAGTTCCATTAAGGGTTCCTTTCCCTGGGAGGCATGCCCTAAAGTGCATGTCCGGACTGCGAAAAGAGCAGGATAACATCTGGGGGCAGATAAATAAATTGGTAAAAAAAATCATCTTTCAAGTCACCGACCAAATATTCCCTTAAGAACGCTAGCTTTCGGCTTCACCCAGTCTGAGGTACACATCCGGCTGACCCGGCAGTAACAATCGCAGAGGTGCTCCCTTTACCTCCTAGCCGAACCATCGGGAACGTAGGGGTAAGCACAGGAGCCAGGCAACCCAGCTTGGCCAAAACTTAAGTCATATCGATGCATATAATGGTGAATAAAAGGTACATGTGGAAGTGTGACGCATGTGTTGGGCATGAAGCCCGTATAAATAAGCTTCTGTTGAAGAAGCCCCCAGGTATAATGAGTGCGAGCAGCATGTCAAGTGTGTGCGAACAATGCGTAGATCAGCCCACAAAGGCTTTACGAAAAAGGGAGGAAGGAAGAGAGAAACGAAAGACAACTAAAGTTTAAAATGTGGACGGAGGAAGGAGACGAACTCTGAGTCCGGCGCTAGGCGTAGAATCTTCGGAGACGGGCTGCGTTCCATGGGTTCGGCTCGAGTCGGTTGTCCAATGCGTTTCGCAGACGGTATGCTCCGCCGGTCAGGACTTGGTCGATGATGAAGGGACCTTCCCACTTGGGCTTGAGTTTGTCCTTTTTCTTGTCCGGCAGGCGTAGAACTAGTTGGCCAACATTGTAAGTTTTGGCCCGTACTTCTCTGCTTTGATATCTTGGAGCCTGCTGCTGATAGAATGCGGAACGAGCCTTTGCCACGTCGCGCTCCACCTCCAATGCATCCAAATTGTCCTGCCGATCCAACTCGGCTTCTCTTTCTTCGTACATGCGCATGCGAGGTGAGTCATGAATTATATCGCAGGGCAAAACTGCCTCTGCGCCGTATACCATGAAAAATGGTGTGAATCTGGTAGTGCGATTTGGCGTGGTCTGCAGCCCCCAGAGTACGGAGTCGTGCTCCTCCACCTAGTGCATGTTAGATTCCGTGAGGGACCGCACTAACCTGGGTTTAATGCCGCTCATGATTAGACCATTTGCTCGTTCGACTTGACCGTTAGTTTGAGGGTGATAGACTGAAGCGTAGTCGAGCTTGATGCCCATGTTTTTTCACCAGAGTTTAACCTCGTCGGCCGTGAAGTTCGTGCCGTTGTTAGTGATGATGCTGTGGGGGACGCCATAACGGTGTACTACCCCAGATATGAAGTCTATCACAGGTCCGGATTAGGCCGTTTTAACCGGCTTGGCCTCTATCCATTTGGTGAATTTATCCACCATGACCAATAGGTATTTTTGCTTGTGGCTTCCCCCTTTAAGGGGTCCGACCATGTCAAGCCCCCAGACCACGAACGGCCAGGTGATGGGTATAGTTTTTAGGGCGGTGGGTGGCATGTGGCTTTGATTAGCAAAGAGCTGGCAACCGATGCATCGTTGGACTAAGTCTTGAGCATCTGCCCGGGCAGTCGGCCAATAAAATCTTGTACGGAAGGCCTTGCCCACAAGGGCCCGGGCTGCGGCGTGGTGCCCGCCGAGTCCGGCATGAATTTCAGCCAGAAGATTTCGCCCTTCCTCTTCGGAGATGCACCTTTGAAGGACTCCGGTTGTGCTTTTCTTATAAAGCTCTCCCTCATGGACCTTGTAGGCTTTAGATCGCCGAACTATGCAGCGGGCCTCATTTTGGTCTTCGGGAAGTTCTTGCCTAATTAAGTAGGCTAGGAATGGTTCCGTCCACGGGGCAATGACTGCCATTATTTCGTGGGCTGAAGGTGTTATTTCATTGGCTGAGCCACCGATTGTGTCAGAATGTTCAGTGTTGGGCGGTGCGGTTGGTTCCGGGTTGTTATTTCCGGACTCCTCTTCCCATAATACGGATGGCTTAAAAAGCCGCTCCAGGAAGATGTTTGGAGGGACGGCGTCGCGCTTTGCGCCGATGCATGCCAACACGTCGGCCGCCTGGTATTTGTCCCAGGCTACATGGTGGAATTCGAGTCCTTCGAACCGAGCTGACATTTTTAAGATGGCGTTACAATAGGCTGCATTTTCGGATCCTTGGCGTCAAAGTCTCCATTTACTTGGGATATTGCGAGGTTTGAATCCCCGCGCACCTCTAGGCGTTGAATACCCATGGAGATTGCCATCCGGAGACCATGTAGAAGGGCCTCATATTCGGCTGCATTGTTGGAGTCCGTGTACATTATCTGAAGTACGTATTGGACCGTGTCTCCGGTTGGGGACGTCAATACGACGCCAGCCCCCAAGCCGACCAACATTTTGGAGCTGTCGAAATGCATGATCCAATTGGAGTATGCGCCGTACTCTTTAGGGAGTTCGGCTTCGGTCCATTCGGCGATGAAGTCGGCTAAAACTTGCGACTTTATAGCTCGCCGTGGTTTGTAGGTTATGTCGAATGGTAAGAGCTCAATGGCCCATTTTGCCATCCTGCCCATCGCGTCGCGGTTGTTTATAAAGTCGTTGAGAGGTACTTCGGAGGCCACTGTTATTGAACACTCTTGAAAGTATGTCGCAGCTTCCGGGATGCCATGAACACCGCATACGCTATCTTTTGATAATGTGGATACCGGGACTTGCATGGAGTTAAGACGGTGGATACGTAGTACACTGGTTTTTGAAGAGGGAATTTATGTCCTTCTGTTTCTCATTCGACGACGAGTACCGCGCTTACAACTTGATGTGTTGCCGCGATATATAATAACATCGGTTCGCCCAGGTTGGGCGTGGCCAGGACCGGATTTGTTGCCAATATGGCCTTTATTTCTTCGAGTCCGGCCGTGGCAGCATTCGTCCATTCGAAGTGTTCGGTGCGCCAGAGGAAGTGATAGAGGGGCAATGCCTTTTCTCCCAAACGGGAGATGAAGCGGCTTAGAGCCGCCACGCATCCAGTTAGTTTTTGTATTTGTTTGAGGTATTTTGGGATATCCAATTGTGACAGAGCTCGGATCTTGGCTGGGTTTGCTTCAATTCCTCTACCGGATACGATGAAGCCCAAGAGCTTTCCGGCTGGTACGCCAAAAATGCATTTTTCCGGGTTGAGCTTCATTTTATATGCTCGGAGGTTGTCGAATGTAAGCCTCAAATCATCTACTAGAGTTTCAACGTGTTTGGTCTTGACGACCACATCGTCTGCGTATGCCTCCGCTGTTTTGCCGATCTGGGTTGCCAGACATGTCTGAATCATGCGCTGATATGTTGCGCCGGCGTTTTTGAGTCTGAAGGGCATTGTGTTGAAGCAGAATGGTCCGTATGGAGTAATGAATGTTGTTGCGGCTTGGTCTGTTTCCACCATCTTGATTTGATGGTATCCGGAGTATGCGTCGAGGAAGCACAATGAATCATGCCCTATGGTAGCATCGATGATTTGATCGATGCGGGGAAGGGGGAAAGGATCCTTTGGACAGGCCTTGTTAAGGTCTTTAAAATCGACACATAGGCGCCAGGATTTGTCTTTTTTTGGTACCATTACCATGTTCGCTAGCCAGTCCGGATGTTTTATGTCTTTGATGAATCCGGCTTCTAATAGTTTGGCTAGCTCCTCTCCCATTGCCTGTCTTTTGGGTTCGGAAAATCGCCGAAGAGCCTGTTTGACTGGCTTGAATCCTTTTAGGATGTTTAGGCTGTGTTCTGCCAACCTGCGTGGGATTTCTGGCATATCTGAAGGGTGCCAGGCAAAAATGTCCCAATTTTCCCGAAGGAATTCTCGCAGTGCGGCGTCTACATCAGGGTTTAATTGTGCCCCAATGGAGGCCGTCTTTGTGGTGTCCGTTGGATGGACTTGGAATTTGACTATTTCGTCTGCTGGTTTAAAAGAGGTGGACTTGGATCTCTTATCGAGTATCACACCGTCCCTATTGACCGTGGAGCGCAGCGCAGTGAGTTCCTCTGCCGCTAGGGCTTCGGATAGTGCCTCTAGGGCTAGTGCGGCTGTCTTATTTTCAGCGCGGAGTGCTATGTCCGGATCACTGACAAGAGTGATGATTCCATTGGGCCTGGTCATTTTAAGCTACATGTACCCGTAATGGGGTATAGCTTGAAAAATTGAGAATGCCTCTCGCCCTAATAAAGTGTGATATCTGCTGCTGAACGGGGCCACTTGGAACGTGACCTCCTTGGACCTGTTATTGTCCGGCGAGCCGAACACCACATCTAGTGTAATTTTTCCTGTGCAGCGTGCTTCCCGACTAGGGATTATTCCTCTAAAGGTTGTGCTGCTTCGCTTAATGCGGCTCCAGTCTATTTCCATTTTTCGAAGGGTTTCCTCGTAGATGAGGTTTAATCCGCTGCCGCCATCCATGACTACCTTGGTAAGACGAAAGTCGTCCACTATTGGACTGAGGACCAATGAGGCTGGTGCTCGGGCTGTTCGGAATTTAGGTTCATCGCTGGCGTTAAGGTGAGAGCCGTGTCGCTCCATGGATTTATTGTTGCTACTTGGTAGACTTCGGCGAGGCTGCGGGGTGTTCGTTTCCGCATACTGTTTGATGCGAAAGTCTCGAAGACTGTTAATACCGTACTGGTACTATTGGGCTGGTTCTCCGGGGCTAGAAGCTCTTCGCCACTTTTGGCCACCTGCCGTAGTATCCAACATGCTTGAAGGCTATGTGTTGGAGTGGCGCCCTCTGTACTGTGGATTTTACAGGGTCCGCTGAGTCATCCCTCCAGTACGGTTCCGTGCCCTTTAGGGGTTTTTTGCTTTTTGGTTTTTGTCCCGGGTGCCTGAGCATGATGCACCCTTTTGTTTCGGACTAGGGTTGTGTTCGGAGCCGGATTGTCCCAAAACTTAGTTTCGGTTTTCCAGGCACTCTCCATCGTACAATACTTTTGTACTATGGACGCCAGGTCGGCGAAGCGTGTAATTTCGCGGCAACTTATGGTGTTCATGATTCCCTTGTCTGTGCAATTGTTGCAGAAAATTGAGATTGCGCTTTCCTCATGGCAATCCTTTATCCTGTCCATAACCAGGAGGAATCTGGCCCAGTAATGATGTACTATTTTAGTGGGCTCTTGCCGGATTTGAGATAGATCGCTTATGTTTGGGTGGGCGGGTGGAATTAAGTCCGGAACCCCGCCCAATTTGAGGCTCAAGGGCCGAAAAGTTTCTGAATTTGGAAGCTTGGATTGCTGGATGTTGTCCAACGAATCTGGTCCGCTGCCTGACTTTAGGTTCAGTACTTGATTGATGTCCGTCCCTCCGCGGGAATCCGGCATGGAGGGATCAGGAATCCGGACATAACTGGTTTTTAATATAGAAGAAGAGTCGCCGTGTTGTTCCTCTACCACCGCAACATGGTGGGTAGCCTGGGGAGAGTTAATCTCTCTCAGATCGGTTTTAAGCCCGATCTGATCGTAGTCTGTAGTGACTCCCAGGGCGGCGATGCGATCCAAGAGCTCGTTTACGGAAGAGAGCTCCATCGGATCCAGCTGCTTGGCGAATTCCGAGTTGACGTGAAGATCGCTTTTGATGACCCGAGAGGTCATTGTCGGAGCGGCGGCTGAATAGGCGGCCATAAGAAAACCACCTAGCCAGATAGTTTGGCCGGTGGCCAAAGCTCCCTTGGCAATGGTACCGTCTTTAAAGACGGGAAGAGGCATCCTTCCTGATTGTGACGGCACAGAGGAACTCTCAATGAAAGCACCAATGTCGGTGTCAAAACCGGCGGATCTCGGGTAGGGGGTCCCGAACTATGCATCTAGGCGGATGGTAACAAGAGACAAGGGACACGATGTTTTTACCCAGGTTCGGGCCCTCTCGATGGAGGTAAAACCCTACTCCTTCTTGATTGATATTGATGATATGGGTAGTACAAGAGTGGATCTACCACGAGATCAAGGAGGCTAAACCCTAGAAGCTAGCCTATGGTATGATTGTTGTTCGTCCTATGGACTAAAACCCTCTGGTTTATATAGGCACCGGAGAGGGCTAGGGTTACACAGAGTCGGTTACAATGGTAGGAGATCTACATATCCGTATTGCCAAGCTTACCTTCCACGCCAAGGAAAGTCCCATCCGGACACGGGACGAAGTCTTCAATCTTGTATCTTCATAGTCTTGGAGTCCGGCCAATGATGATAGTTCGGCTATCCGGACACCCCCTAGTCTAGGACTCCCTCAGGTAGCATGTTCGATCGGCTTCAGTTAGCAACAGTGGCGAAGGAATCGCTCGATCAGGTTCAGTTAACAGCCAGGGATCGATCGATCGCTCAGGTTAACTAACGCATAGCCAGTGCAATTTCTCAGGTTCAGTAGGTGAACGCCTCGGGTTCACTTAGAGCCCAACCCCTCGCACCCACGCACGTACATGTACGAGAGAAACGTGCAATCCCTCCGTGCATCGCTCGACCCTGACCACCTACCGTAAACGGGAACTCCCTGATATTTTCCTCGCCCTCACTTCTACCAGGATGAAAATCCCGTTTTCTCTCATGAGTTTTTGTCACAGAAGTAGGAGCCCACCACATCTATAATGATACCGGGTTTTGTCACAATTATTGTCATAGAAGTGTCATAAACATGATAGAAAAAAATCGTTCGGCCCAAAATGTCATGGATGTGTCTATTTTTTTGTAGTGAACAAGATCAAACATATTTTGTCAAAGTTTTTCTTTGTCACTTTCAGTTTATCAACTGAATTGCTTGAGGACAAGCAATGGGTTAAGCTTCGGGGAGTTGATACGTCTCCATCGTATCTACTTTTCCAAACTCTTTTGCCCTTGTTTTGGACTCTAATTTGCATGATTTGAATGGAGCTAACCCGAACTGACGTTGTTTTCAGCAGAATAGGCATCACGTCCGTGTCAAGTAGACCAAAACGATTCTGCATCTACTACTATTACTCCACACATCGACCGACTCCTGCATGCATCTAGAGTATTAAGTTCATAAGAATAGAGTAAATGCATTATGTAAGATGACATGATGTAGAGGAATTAACTCAAGTAATATGATGAAAACCCCATCTTTTTATCCTCGATGGCAACAATGCAATACGTGTCTCGCTACCCCTACTTTGTCACTGTGTGAAATCATGCAAGATTGAACCCAAAGCTAAGCACCTCTCCCATTGCAAGAAATACCAATCTAGTTGGCCAAACCAAACCGATAATTCGAAGAGAAATACAAAGATACCAAATCATGCATATAAGAATTCAGAGAAGATTCAAATAATATTCATAGATAAGCTGGTCATAAATCCACAATTCACCGGATCTCGACAAACACACCGCAAAAGAAGATTACATCGGATTGATCTCCACGAACATCGAGGAGAACATGGTATTAAGAACCAAAGAGAGAGAAGAAGCCATCTAGCTACTAGCTATGGACCCGTAGGTATAAGGTGGACTACTCACGTTTCATTAGAAAGACAATAGAGTTGATGTAGATGCCCTCCGTGATCGAATCCCCCTCTGGCTGGATGCTGGAAAAGGACCCAAGATGGGATCTCACGGAAACAGAAGGTTGCAGTGGTGGAAAAGTGTTTTCGTCGATGCTTCTGAGGGTTTGGGAATATATGTGTATATATAGGAGGAAGATCTCAGTCAGGGGGTCACTAAGGGGCCCACAAGGCAGGGGCGCGCCCTACCCCCCTGGGCACACCCTCCACCCTTGCCGCCACCTCGTGGCTCTTCTGACTTGAACTTCAAGTCCCCTGGGTGTCTTCTAGTCCAAGAAAAACCATCATAAAGTTTTATTCCATTTGGACTCCTTTTAGTATTCCTTTTCTACGAAACTCAAAAAACAAGGAAAAAAAATAAAAACTAGAACTGGGCTCTAGGTTAATAGGTTAGTCCCAAAAATAATATAAAATAGCATATTAATGCATATAAAACATCCAAAACAGATAATATAATAGCATGGAACAATCAAAAATTATAGATACCTTGGAGACATATCAAGCATCCCCCAGCTTAATTCATGCTCGTCCTCGAGTAGGTAAATGATAAAAACAGAATTTTTGATGTGGAATGCTACCTAACATATTTATCCATGTAATTTTCTTCATTGTGGCATGAATGTTTGGATCCATAAGATTCAAAACAAAAGTTTAATATTGACATACAAACAATAATGCTTCAAGCATACTAATAAAGCAATCAAGTCTTCTCAAAATACTATGGCTAAAGAAAGCTATCCCTACAAAATAATATAGTCTGGCTATGCTCCATATTCATCACACAAAGTATTCAAATCATGCATGATAACCCACAAGTATAGGGGATCGTTTGTAGCCTTCTTCGTTAAATAAGGGTGTCGAACCCAACGAGGAGCTAAAGGCAGAACAAATATTCCCTCAAGTTCTATCGACCACCGATACAACTCTACGCACACTTGACGTTTACTTTACCTGGAACAAGAATAAAACTATTTTGCGAGAATAAAACTATGAGTACTTTGTGAGAATAAAACTACGAATAAAATGCAAGGTAGTAAAAGTGGATAGCTTTTGTCAACGAGAAAGTCATTTGTCCATAGGCAATCGATAACAAGTACCGGTAATGATTCTTGCAATTTTATATAATAGAGAGGCATGAGCTAACATACTTTCTCTACTATGATCATATGCACTTATGATTGGAACTCTAGCAAGCATCCGCAACTACTAAAGATCATTAAGGTCATGAAATCCAACCATAGCATTAAGTATCAAGTCCTCTTTACTCCCATATGTCATACCCCACTTACTCGGGTTTAAGCTTCTGTCACTCTTGCAACCCACCATAAGCGAACCATGAACATATTGCAACACCCTACAGCGGGGGGCCCTCACGTTTCCGCGAGAACAGAGGGCACCGTAGGACAGCACCATAAATAAAATATACAATCATGCCAACCAAGATCACAATTAACCCACAGGACAAAACGGATCTACTCAAACATCATAGGATAACCATAGATCATTGGAAAATAATATATGGAGTTGAGAACCATGTTTAAGCAGAGAACAGCGGGGAGAAGGGGTGTTACACCGCTTCATAGAGGGGGAGAGAGTTGGTGTTGACGGTAGCAAGATTGTTGATGTAGATCGCCGTCACGATCCTTGGTCGGGCGGCACGCCGGCGCCATTGGGAGAGAGGGGAGAGAGCCTCCCTCCTTCTTCTTCTCCCTTGGCCTCCCCCCTAGATTGGAGGAGGGTTCCCTCTCTGGTCCATGGTCTCCATGGCGGCGGAGGGGCGGGAGCCCCTCCGAGATTGGATCTCCCTCTCTGTTTTCTTCTGCTTCGCGCCCCTAGATCTGGCCCTTCACGGTTTCTTAAATTCCTGGAGATCCGTAACTCCGATTGCGCTGAAATTTCTACACGGTTTTTTTCCATAAATTATCTTTCTTGCGCCGGAAGAAGGGCTCCAACTGATGTTTGAGGAGGGCATGATACACTAGGGCGCGCCTGGGCCCCCAACCGTGCCCCGGTGGGTTGTGCTCACTGTGGGCCCCCGTTTGCGTTGATTTCACCTCCCAAGAATCACATGAATTCCAAAATAATTCTTCGTAGATTTTTATTGCGTTTGGACTTCGTTTGATATGGATTTTCTGTGATACAAAAAACATGCAAAAAATAGGAACTGGCGCTGGGCACTGGATCAATAGGTTAGTCCAATAAATTATATAAAAAGTTGCCAAAAGTATGTGAAAGTTGAATAATATTGGCATGAAACAATCAAAAATTATAGATACGATGGAGACATATCAGCATCCCCAAGCTTAATTCCCACTTGTCCTCGAGCAGGTAAATGATAAAAAGATAATTTTTGATGTGGAATGCTACCTAACATAAACTTGATCTTATGTCTAGACATGGCATGAATATTAAGACATAAGTGATTCAAAGCAATAGTCTATAATTTGACATGAAGACATCAATACTCAGGCATCCCAACAAACAATCATGTCTTTCAAAATATCAAATGCTAAAGAACGTTATCCCTACAAAATCATATAGTCCTGTCATGCTCTGTCTTCCCAACACAAAGTATAAATCATGTACTACCCCGGTGTCAGCCAAGAAATTGGTTCATACTTTTTAACGCGCTTTAGCTTTTCCAACTCCCACGCATTACATGAGCGCAAGCCATGGATATAGCACTACGGGTAGAATAGAGTATGTTGATAGGGGTTAATATAGAGAAGACAAAAAAGTAAGAAAGTCTCACATCGACGTGGCTAACCAGCGGGCTATGGAGATGCCCATCAATTGATATCAATGTGAGGAGTAGGGATTGCCATGCAATGAATGCATTAAGAGCTATAAGTGTATGAAAGCTCCATATGAAAATTAAGTGGGTGTGCATCTAATCCTATAATGAAAAATTCCCACTAGTATATGAAAGTGACAACATAGGGGACTCTCTGTATGAAAAACATGGTGCTACTTTGAAGCACAAGTATGGTAAAAGATAATAACAATGCCCCTTCTCTCTTTTTTCTCTTTTTTTCTTTTTCGTTTCTTCTTTTTTTCCTTTTTCTTTGTTCTTCTTCTTTTTTTCTTCTTTTTTTATTTCTTTTTTATCTCTCATTGTCCGGAGTCTCATCCTGACTTGTGGGGGAATCATAGTCTCCATTATTCTTTCCTCACTGGGACATGCTCTAATAATGAACAATGATGAACATCACACTTCTATTTACTTATGACACAAAAGAAATAAAAATTACAACTCGATACCTAGAACAAAATATGACTCTATATGAATGCCTATGGCAGTGTACTAGGATGTGCAATGATCTAGCATAACAAGATATCAAAAAACGTACAAGCCATGGAAATATCGTGCTAGCTATCTTACGATCATGCAAAGCAATATGAAAATGAATACACAAGTCATCAAAATGGAAGCGGTGGAAGTTGCATGGCAATATATCTCAGAATGGCTACAGAAATGCCATAATAGGTAGGTATGGTGGCTGTTTTGAGGAAGACATAATAAGGCTTATGTGTGATAGAGTGTATCATATCATGGGGTTTGGATGCACTGGCGAAGTTTGCACCACGTCTCAAAGAGAGAAAGGGCAATGCACGGTACCGTAGAGGCTAGCAAATTGCGGAAAGGTAAGAGCATGTATAATCCATGGACTCACATTAGTCATAGAGAACTCATATACTTATTGCAAAAGTTTATTAGCCCTAGAAGCAAAGTACTACTACGCATGCCCCTAGGGGGGAGGCAGGTAGGAGCTAACCATCGGGCGCCCCCGACCTTCACACAAAGATAGACAATCAAGGATAAATTGTGCTCCAACTTTCATAGCATAACGAGAGACTATACGTGCATTCTTCGGGAATCACAAACCTTAACACCAATGTTCTTACTAACCACAACCGTTTACTAGTACCTCCCACATATTCCATCTATATATCGCAAAATATTGCAAGGAATCGAACATATCATATTCAGTGATCCATAAGTTTAATGTAGGATTTTATGACTAACCATGCAATTGACCAATTCTGTTTGTCTCTCTTAATAGATATAAGTGAAGCATGAGAGTTTAATTCTTTCTACAATATATCATGCTCTAACAAATATAAGTGAAGCAAAAGAGCATTCTACGAACATCGGTTTTCTATGTGAAGAGGAACAGGCAATCCAAACTTCAAATGATATAAGTGAAGCACATGAAGCATTCTATAAAGCCATACTCAAAAGGTATAAGTGAAGTGCAATGAGCATTCTATAAATCAACCATGGACTATCTCATACCAGCATGGTGCATGAAAGAAAATTGAAAACAAATTCACAAAAGACGCTCCAAGATTTGCACATTCACATGAACGAAACGAAGACGAAAACATACTGATACTTGTTGAAGAAAGATGGGATGCCTTCTGGGGCATCCCCAAGCTTAGCCGCTTGATTCTCCTTGAATATTTACTTGGGGTGCCTTGGGCATCCCCAAGCTTGAGGTCTTGCCTCTCCTCCTTCTTCTTATATCGAGACCTCCTCGATCTTTGATCACTTCATCCACACAAAACTCAACAGAAAGCTCGGTAAGATCTGTTTGTATAATAAAGCAAATCACTACTCTAAGTACTGTTGCAAACCCATTCATATTTTTTTTGAATTTTATCTATGGTAATATAACTTTTCCATGGCTTATACCACCGATAGAATCTATAGGTTCATCAAAACAAGCAAAACAATGCATCAAAAACAGAATCTGTCTTAAACAGGACAGTCTGTAGAAATTTGAACATCTACCATACTTTTGGTAGTCCAAAAATTCTGAAAAAGTTAGCAAAAATTAACATTTTTTATAGCAAGACTTTGCAAAAAGTTTCAGAAGCTTTGGATGTTCCAGTAGAAAATGTAAAATCGCGCACTACAGCCAAAGTTTCTGTTACTGCACCGCACATACCAACAAGCAACCTAAACATCCTAAAGGCCAATCTTGGCACATTATTTTTATAATACAATGGATTTGTACAAGGGGATAATTATTTTTCTTTTTGTGAAGTTTTAAGTTTCCCGCTTTATTTTTTTGTTTTTAAACTTTATAAAAGCACTCAACAGAAATAAATGACTCTCTAAAACTTCCGGGTTGTCTCCCTGGCAGCGCTTTCTTTAAAGCCGTTATGCTAGGCATATAGTGCCCAAGTAATGAATCCACCCGGATCCCAAGGTAAATCAAAGCCAATTTTAAATAGCAAAGATTTGGCATTTAGTAGTGAGAAAAAAGAAACATATATCAAGTAGGACAAAGTCTAACTCTCTTCCTATACATCGGCATGTCATAAATGAACAATTCATGCACATCAAGTAAAGGCCAATACATAACATAAGCAGTTTTTTGCAATTTTATCGTGTTGGAAACATAAAGAGCTGGAGATGTAGTTCCTATCTCATAATAATTGCAAGTAGGAGCAGCAAGCACATGCATATTATATTCATCAAAATCATCATGTGTAACGGCAAAATGCAAGCCATCAATGTAATCCTTAATAAGATCAAACTTCTCTAATATAGTGTAGTTGGGAGAATTCAAAAAGATAATAGGACTATCATGTGTGGGTGTAATAGCAATAATTTCATCCTTGACATAAGGAACTATAGCAACTTCATCGTAGGCATAATTCATATTGGCATATTGGCCACAAGCATAGCAAGCATCAAGTTCATCAAAAAGGGATATTTCAAATGAATCAATGGGGTCATAGAAATCATCATAGCCTTCATCCTTAGGTAAGAACGAAGGGAAATTAAACAATGTATGAGTTGAAGAGTTACTCTCATTAGAAGGTGAGCACGGGTAGCTAATCCGCTCTTCCTCCTTTTGTTCTTCGCTCTCCTCATCATCTTTTTCATCCAATGAGCACACAGCTTCATCAATTCCTTCTTCCATAGACTCCCGTAAAATATTAGTCTCTTCTCGGACAGCGGAGATTTTCTCAATAAATGCATCAATATCGGAATTGTATTTCTAATTATCATAGCAATATTTAAGGATGGCAAAATTTTCAGGTCTATAAACATCATCATCAAAAGCTTCATACTTTAAAAACAAAGATTCAACTTCATAAGCACCCTTAAAAGCAACAAATTCTTCTATTTGCTCCACACCATAATAATCATATCTACCATTGGCATAAGAAGCCAAGGCTTCACTATCATTAAATTTGCATGAAAAGGGAAGGTGTGGAGCATTCATCCTAGATCAACAAGTATAATCATATCTCTGGCATAAATTCCAAGCATACCAATGCAACATATCAATTTGATCCCATAGCACTTTCCCTTTTGTGTCAGGTGATAATCCCTAAAGTATTGACAGTTGATCCAACGTGTCTCCCATTATCATGTTGAATGGGGTTTTCTCAGGATGATCAAAGTAGTGCAAATATTTTTTCACATAATGAGCATCGAGGGTTTTAGGAGGTTCCCCATCTCCATGAGTAGCAAGTACACCTAATTTTTTTGGTGTTTCGTGTTCCATATCCATAACTAAAGATAGAGAACAACTTAGAACAGAAAATAAAAACTACTTAGTGATAAAGAAAACAAGCACACACAAGAATATTCACCCCCACGCTATTGCTCCCTGGCAACGACGCCAGAAAAAGATCTTGATAACCCACAAGTATAGGCGATCATTTGTAGCCTTCTTCGATAAATAAGAGTGTCGAACCCAATGAGTAGCTAAAGGCAGAACAAATATTCCCTCAAGTTCTATCGACCACCTATACAACTCTATGCACACTTGACGTTTGCTTTACCTAGAACAATAATAAAAATATTTGCGAGAATAAAACTACAAGTACTTTGCGAGAATAAAACTATGAATAAAATGCAAGGTAGTAAAAGTGGATTGCTTTTGTCAACGAGAAAGTCATTTGTCCCTAGGCAATCGATAACAAGTACCGGTAATCATTCTTGCAATTTTATATGAGGGAGAGGCATGAGCTAACATACTTTGTCTACTTGGATCATATGCACTTATGATTGGAACTCTAGCAAGCCTCCGCAACTACTAAAGATCATTAAGGTCGTGAAACCCAACCATAGCATTAAGTATCAAGTCCTCTTTACTCCCATACGTCATACCCCACTTACTCGGGTCTAAGCTTCTGTCACTCTCGCAACCCACCATAAGCAAACCATGAACATATTACAACACCCTATAGCGGGGGGCCCTCACATTTGCGCGAGAACGGAGGGAACCATAGGACAGCACCATAAATAAAATATACAATCATACCAACAAAGATCACGATTAACCAACAGGACAAAACAGATCTACTCAAACATCATAGGATAAACATAGATCATTGTAAAATGATATATGGAGTTGAGCACCATGTTTAAGTAGATATTACAGCGGGGAGAAGGGGTGTTACACCGCTGCATAGAGGGGGAGAGAGTTGGTGTTTACGGTAGCAAGATTGTTGATGTAGATCGATGTCACGATCCTTGCCCCAGCAGCACTCCGGTGCCACTGAGAGAGAGGGGGAGAGAGCCCCCTCCTTCTTCTTCTTCCTTGGCCTCCCTCCTAGATTGGAGGAGGATTCCCCCTCTGCTCCATGGCCTCCATGGCGGCAGAGGGACAGGAGCCCCTCCGAGATTGGATCTCCCTCTCAGTTCTCTTCTGTTTCGCGCCCCCCACATCTGGCCCTTCACAGTTTCTTAAATTCTAGGAGATCCGTAACTCCGATTGCACTAAAATTTCTACACGATTTTTTTAATAAATTACCTTTCTTGCACCAGAAGAAGGGCTCCAACCGATGTTTGAGGAGGGCATGATACACCAGGGCACGCCTGGGCCGCCAGGCATGCCCCGGTGGGTTGTGCTCACTGTGGGCCTCCGTTTGCGTTGATTCCACCTCCCAAAAATCACATAAATTCCAAAATAATTCTCCATAGATTTTCATTGCTTTTGGAGTTCGTTTGATATGGATTTTCTACAGTACAAAAAACAGGAACTGGCACTGGGCACTCGATTAATAGGTTAGTCCAATAAATCATATAAAAAGTTGCCAAAATTATGTGAAAGTTGAATAATATTGGCATAAAACAATCAAAAATTATAGATACAACGGAGATGTATCAATACACAACCCCGGTTTTAGCCAAGAAATTGTTTCATACTTTAGTATTCTCAAACCTTTTCAACTTTCACGCAGTACATGAGCATGAGCCATGGACATAGCATTATAGGTGGAATAGAATATGGTGGTTGTGGAGAATACAAAAAAGAAGGAGATAGCCTCACATCAACTAGGCATATCAACAGGCTATGGAGATGCCCATCAATAGATATCAATGTGAGTGAGTAGGGGTTGCCATGCAACGGGTGCACTACAGCTATAACTTTATGAAAGCTCAACAAGAAACTAAGTGGGTGTGCATCCAACTTTCTTGCTCATGAAGACCTAGGGCATTTGAGGAAGCCCATCATTGGAATATACAAGCCAAGTTCTATAATGAAAAATTCCCACTAGTATATGAAAGTGACAAAATAGGAGACTCTCTATCATGAAGATCATGGTGCTACTTTGAAGCACGAGTGTGGAAAAAGGATAGTAACATTGTCCCTTCTCTCTTTTCTCTCTCTTTTTTTTGATTGGATTCTTTGGCCTCCTTTTTTTATTTGGGATCCTTTAGCCTCTTTTATTTTGATTTTCTCACATGGTACAATGCTCTAATAATGAAGATCATCACACTTTTATTTACTTACGACTCAAGAATTACAACTCAATACTAGAACAAAATATGACTCTATATGAGTGCCTCCGGTGGTATATCGGGATGTGAAATGACTCAAGAGTGACATGTATGAAA
The DNA here is from genome assembly GCF_018294505.1 of Triticum aestivum. Lineage (NCBI taxonomy): Eukaryota > Viridiplantae > Streptophyta > Magnoliopsida > Poales > Poaceae > Triticum > Triticum aestivum. The sequence goes on from NC_057801.1 coordinate 474,263,933, forward strand.
GAATTATGAATGGTGGCTTTTCCACAAATACTATGTCAACTACATGATCATGTAAAGCAATAGGACAATGATGAAGCATGTCATAATAAACAGAACAGTGGAAAGTTGCATGGCAATATATCTCAGAATGGATATGGAAATGCCATAGGTAGGTATGGTGGCTACTTTGAGGAAGGTATATGGTGGGTGTATGGCATCGGCAAAAGTTGCGCAGTACTAGAGAGGCTAGCAATAGTGGAAGGGTGAGAGTGCGTACAATCCATGGACTCAACATTAGTCATAAAGAACTCACATACTTATTGCAAAAATATATTAGTCATCAAAACAAGGTACTATGCGCATGCTCCTAGGGGAAGGGTTGGTAGGAGTTAACCATCGCATGATCCCGACCTCCACCCAAAGGATGACAATCAATAAATAAATCATGCTCCAACTTTGTTACATAACGGTTCACCATACATGCATGCTACGGGAATCACAAACGTTAACACAAGTATTATTCCCAATCCACAATTACTCACTAGCATGACTCTACTATTACCATCCTCATATCTCAAAACAATCATAAGGAATCAAACTTCTCATAGTATTCAATGCACTTTATATGAAAGTTTTTATTATACCCCTCTTGGATGCTTATCATATTAGGACTAAATTCATAATCTAAGCAAATTACCATGCTGTTTAGAGATACTCTCAAAATAATATAAGTGAAGCATGAGAGTTCAAAAATTTCTATAAAATAAAGCCATCATCATGCTCTAAAAAGATATAAGTGAAGCACTAGAGCAAAATTGCCTAGCTCAAAAGATATAAGTGAAGCACATAGAGTATTCTAATAAATCATGATTCATGCGTGTCCCTCTCAAAAGATGTGTACAGCAAGGATGATTGTGTCAAACTAAAAAGCAAAGACTCATATCATACAAGACGCTCCAAGAAAAACACATATCATGTGGTGAATAAAAATATAGCCTCAAGTAAAGTTACCGATAGACAAAGACGAAAGAGGGGATGCCTTCCGGGGCATCCCCAAGCTTAGGCTCTTGGTAGTCCTTGAATATTACCTTGGGGTTCCTTGGACATCCCCAAGCTTAGGCTCTTTCCACTCCTTATTCATTAGTCCATCAAATCTTTACCCAAAACATGAAAACTTCACAACACAAAACTCAATAGAAAATCTTATGAGATCCATTAGTATAAGAAAGCAAATCACCACTATATGGTACTGTTGTGAACTCATTATCTATTTACGTTGGTGTAATATCTACTGTATCCCAACTTCTCCATGTTCATACCCCCAATAGTACCCATAGATTCATCAAAATAAGCAAACAACACAAAGAAAATGAAATCTGTCAAAAATAGAACAGTCCGTAGTAATCTGAAAACTTTGAATACTTCTGTAACTCCAAAAATTCTGAAAAATTAGGACAGTCTTGGCTTCTTATGCTAATGGTATATATGATTACTATGATGTGGAGCGAATTGAAAAATTCATTGCATTTAAGGGTGCTTATGAAATTGATTCTTTGTTTGAAAAGTGTGAAAATCTTGATGATGCTGTTTACAGACCTAAAAATTATGCTATACTTAAATATTGCTATGAGAATTATGAATATAATACTGATACTGATGAGTTTATTGAGAAAGTGTCCGCTGTCCAAGAAGATACTAATATTTTGCAGGAATCTATGGAACAAGAAATTGATGACACTGTGAGCTCATTAGATGAAAAAGATGAGGAGGAGAGCGAAGAACAAAGGGAGGAAGAGCGGATTGATCACCCGTGCCCACCTTCTAATGAGAGTAACTCTTCAACTCATACATTGTTTAATTTCCCTTCGTGCTTACCAAAGGATGATTGCTATGATAATTACCATGATCCCTTGGATTCATTTGAAATATCCCTTTTTGATGAAATTGATGCTTGTTATGCTTGTGGCCATGATGCCAATATGAATTATGCTTACGGATGAACTTTCTATAGTTCCTTATGTTAAGAACGAATTTTTTACTATTGCACTCACGCATGATAGTCATTTTATCTTTTCGAATTCTCCCAACTACACTATACCAAAAAAGTTTGCACTTATTAAGGATTATATTGATGGGTTGCGTTTTACCATTACACATGTTGATTTTGATAGATATAATATGCTTGTGCTTGCTGCTCCTACTTGCAATTATTATGAGAGAGGAACTACATCTCCGCCTCTCTATGTTTCCAATACGATAAAATTGCAAGAAATTGTTTATGCTATGTATTGGCCTTTACTTGATGTGCACGAATTGTTCTTTTATGACATGCCGATGCATAGGAACAGAGTTAGACTTCATCATTGCATGATATATGTTCCTTTGTGCTCACTACTAAATTATAAATCATTGTTAATTAAAATTGGCTTTGATATACCTTCGGATCTGGGTGGATCAATTACTTGAGCACTTTATGCCTAGCTTAATGGCTTTAAAGAAAGCGCTGCCAGGTAGACAACCCAGAAATTTTAGAGAGTCATTTTATTCTGTTGAGTGTTTTTAAAAGGTTTAAAAACAAAAACAAAGTGGGGAACCTAAAAAATTTCAAAAATAAAAGTGAAAGTAAGAAGGACGAGCACCAGTGAAGTGGGGGAACTCCTTGAACTTTGTTCATGCCCATGGAATCTTTGCAAATCTTGAATTACAGAAACTTTTCAACAAAAATAATTACCCCCTTTGTACAAATCCATTGTATTGTAAAAATAATGTGCCAAGATTTGCCTTTAGGATGATTAGATTGCTTGTGTTGTTTTGTGCAGTGCAAAAACAGAAACTTCGGCTGTAGTGTGTGAATTTACATTTTTACTAGAATGTCGAATGTTTCTGAAATTTTAACACAGTACTGCTATACAAATTATTTATTTTGTCCTAATTTTTCATAAATTTTGGATTCACGGAAGTATGGTGAATGTTCAGATTACTACATATTGTCCTGTGTAAGACAGATTCTGTTTTTTGATGCATTGTTTTGCTAAGTTTTGATGAAACTATAAATCTTATCGGTGGTATAAGCCATGGAGATGTTATAATATAGTAGATACAATGCAAAAATAAAACATGAATGGGGTTGCGATGGTACTTAAAGTGGTGATTTGTTTTAATATACTAACGGATCTCACGAAGGTTTTGTTAAGTTTTGTGTGATTGAATTTTTCAAGTTTTGGGTGAGATCATGATGGATGAAGGAATAAGGAGTGGCAAGAGCCTAAGCTTGGGGATGCCCGAGGCACCCCAAGGTAATATTCAAGGACTCCCAGGTAATTAGGCTTGGGGATGCCCTGGAAGGCATCCCCTCTTTTTTCTAACGATCATCGGTAATTTTACTTGGAGCTATATTTTTATTCTTCACATGATATGCGTAAATCTTGGAGCGTTGATATGTCTCCAACGTATCTATAATTTTTGATTGTTCCATGCTATTATATTATTTGTTTTGGATGTTTATTGGCTTTATTATATAGTTTTATATTATTTTTGGGACTAACCTATTAACCGGAGGCCCAACCCAAATTGTTGTTTTCTTGCCTATTTCAGTGTTTCAAAGAAAAGTAATATCAAACGGAGTTCAAACAGAATGAAACCTTCGGGAGAGTTATTTTTGGAACAGAAGCAATCCAGGAAACTTGGAGTAGACGCCAGGGAAGCTTCGAGGTGGCCACGAGGGTCTAGGGCGCGCCCTACCCCCCTGGGCGCGCCCCCACCTTCATGGGCCCTCGTGGCTCCCCTGACCGACTTCTTTCACCTATATATATATCCATATACCCCAGAAACATCCAGGAGCACAATAGATCGGGAGTTCCACCGCCGCAAGCCTCTATAGCCATCAAAAACCAATCGGGACCCTGTTCCGGCACCCTGCCAGAGGGGGTATCCCTCACCGGTGGCCATCTTCATCATCCCGGTGCTCTCCATGACGAGGAGGGAGTAGTTCACCCTCAGGGCTGAGGGTATGTACCAGTAGCTATGTGTTTGATCTCTCTCTCTCTCTCTCTCTCTCTCTCTCGGGTATGTACCAGTAGCTATGTGTTTGATCTCTCTCTCTCTCTCTCTCTCTCTCTCTCTCTCTCTCTCTTGTGTTCTTGATTTGCATGATCTTGATGTATTGCGAGCTTTGCTATTATAGTTGGATCTTATGATGTTTCTCCCCCTCTCGTCTCTTGTAATGGATTGAGTTTTCCCTTTGAAGTTATCTTATCGGATTGAGTCTTTAAGGATTTGAGAACACTTGATGTATGTCTTGCATGTGCTTATCTGTGGTGACAATGGGATATTCTATTTGATGTATGTTTTCGTGATCAACTTGCGGGTTCCGTGACCTCGTGAACTTATGCATAGGGGTTGGCACACGTTTTTGTCTTGACTCTCCGGTAGAAACTTTGGGACACTCTTTGAAGTTCTATGTGTTGGTTGAATAGATGAATCTGAGATTGTGTGATGCATATCGTATAATCATACCCACGGATACTCAAGGTGACATTGGGGTATCTAGGTTACATTAGGGTTTTGGTTGATTTGTGTCTTAAGGTGTTATTATAGTACAAACTCTTGAATAGATCGATCAGAAAGGATAACTTTGAGGTGGTTTCGTACCCTACAATAATCTCTTCATTTGTTCTCCGATATTAGTGACTTTGGAGTGACTCTTTGTTGCATGTTGAAGGATAGTTATATGATGCACTTATGTTATTATTGTTGAGAGAACTTGCACTAGTGAAAGTATGAACCCTAGGCCTTGTTTCCTAGCATTGCAATACCGTTTACGCTCACTTTTACCACTTGTTTACCTTGATATTTTTATATTTTCAGATTACAAATACTCATATCTACCATCCATATTGCACTTGTATCACCATCTCTTCACCAAACTAGTGCACCTATACAATTTACCATTGTATTTGGTGTGTTGGGGACACAAGATACTCTTTGTTATTTGGTTGCAGGGTTGTTTGAGAGAGACCATCTTCATCCCACGCCTCCCACGGATTGATTAGGTCACCCACTTGAGGGAAATTTGCTACTGTCCTACAAACCTCTGCACTTGGAGGCCCAACAACGTCTACAAGAAGGTTGTGTAGTAGACATCAAGCTCTTTTCTGGCGCCATTGCTAGGGAGGTTAGTGCTTGAAGGTATATCTTTAGATCTTGCAATCGAATCTTTTAGTTTCTTGTTTTATCACTAGTTTATTCTATAAAAGAAAACTACAAAAAATGGAATTGATTTTGCCTCATATGCTTCATCTTTTTAATATCTTTCATGAGAATGATGGAAAGGAAAATTTTGCTCAAGTGCTAGAAGAAGAAGTCTATAAAATGTTTGGCACTAAATCTTTGAATGATGAGCAAGATTGCAATGTTGGTAGTATGAATTATTTGAATACCTATGATGCTAATGATATGCAAAGCCACAAGCTTGGGGATGCTATGTTTGATGAATATGATATTTTTTGTCCCCCAAGTTTTGTTGAGCAAATTTATTATGATGACAGCATGCCTCCTATTTATGATGATTATTGTGATGATACGTATGCCATAAAGAATAAACATAACCATGAAACTTGTCATCATGATTTTAATTTTCAATTGGATTATGCTTCACATGATAGTTATTTTGTTGAGTTTGCTCCCACTACTGTTGATGAGAATAAACTTGCTTATGTGGAGAGTAGTAAAATTTCTATGCAAGTAGATCATGAAAAGAATGCTTTATGTGCTGGTTATATTGTTGAATTCATTCATGATTCTACTGAAAATTATTATGCGGGAGGAACATATGCTTGTAGGAATTGCAATAATATCAAGTTCCCTCTCTATGTGCTTAAAGTTTTAAAGTTATGCTTGTTTTGCCTTCCTATGCTAGTTGATTATTGTTCCCATAAGTTGTTTGCTCACAAAATCCCTATGCATAGGAAGTGGGTTAGACTTAAATGTGCTAGTCATATTCTTCATGATGCTCTCTTTATGTTTCAATTCTTATCTTTTATGTGAGCATCATTGAAGTCATCATGCCTAGCTAGGGGCGTTAAACGATAGCGCTTGTTGGGAGGCAACCCAATTTTATTTTCGTTCTTTGCTTTTTGCTCCTGTTGAGTAATAAATAATTCATCTAGCCTCTCTTTAGATGTGGTTTTATGTTTCAATTAGTGTTTGTGCCAAGTAGGACCTTTGGGAAGACTTGGGTGAAGTCTATGCGATCTTGCTGTAAAAAACAGAAACTTTCGCGCTCACGAGATTAGCTGCCATTCTTTTACTGGGGAGCGATTTCAGTTTGATTCTTTTTGCAGATAATTAATAGACAAATTCCTCAGGTCCACCAATTTATTTCATAATTTTTGGAGTTACAGAAGTATTCGAATGATACAGATTACTACAGACTGTTCTGTTTTTGACAGATTCGGTTTTCTATGTGTTGTTTGCTTATTTTGATGAATCTATGAGTAATATCGGAGGGTATGAACCATAGAGAAGTTGGAATACAGTAGATATTACATGAATATGAATTTAGAATGAGTTCACAACAGTACCTAAGTGGTGACTTATTTTCTTATACTAACGGAGCTTACGAGTTTTCTGTTGAGTTTTGTGTTGTGAAGTTTTCAAGTTTTGGGTAAAGATTCGATGGACTATGGAATAAGGAGTGGCAAGAGCCTAAGCTTGTGGATGCCCAAGGCACCCCAAGGTAATATTCAAGGACAACCAAGAGCCTAAGATTGGGGATGCCCCGGATGGCAGCCCCTCTTTCGTCTTCGGTCATCGGTAACTTTACTTAGAGCTATATTTTTATTCACCACATGATATGTGTTTTGCTTGGAGCGTCATTTTTTTTATTTTGTTTTGCTTTATTTTTGAATAATATCCCAAGATCTGAAACTCTTAGAGAGTCTTCACATAGTTGCATAATTATTCGACTACTCATTGATCTTCACTTATATCGTTCGGAGTAGTTTGTCATTTGCTCTAGTGCTTCACTTATATCTTTTTGGAGCATGGCGGTGGTTTTATTTTGAAGAAATTGATGAAATCTTAGTGCTTCACTTATATTATTTTGAGAGTCTTAAACAGCATGGTAATTTGCTTTGGTTATAAAATTAGTCCTAATATGATGGGCATCAAAGAAGGATATAACAAAAACTTTCATATAAAGTGCATTGAATACTATGAGAAATTTGATACTTGATAATTGTTTTGAGATATAAAGGTGGTAATATTAGAGTCATGCTAGTTGGGTAATTATGAAATTGAGAAATACTTGTGTTAGAGTTGGCAAGTCCCGTAGCATGCACGTATGGTAAAAGTTGTGTAACAAATTTGTTGCATGGGGTGCTCTTTTGATTACCTTCCTTATGTGTGGAGGTCGGGATCGCGCGATGGTTAAGTCCTACCAACCCTTCCCCTAGGAGCATGCATAGTAGTACTTTGCTTTGAGGGCTAATAAACTTTTGCAATAAGTATATGAGTTCTTTATGACTAATGTGAGTCCATGGATTATACGCACTCTCACCCTTCCACAATTGCTAGCCTCTCTTATGCTCGCAACTTTCGCCGGTATCATACACCCACCATTTACCTTCCTCTAAACAGCCACCATACCTACCTATTATGGCATTTCCATAGCCATTCCAAGATATATTGCCATGCAACTTTCCACCGTTCCGTTTATTATGACACGCTCCATCATTATCATATTGCTTTTGCGTGATCATGTAGTTGACATCGTATTTGTGGCAAGGCCACCTTAAAAATTCTTTCATACATGTCACTCTTGATTCATTGCATATCCCAGTACACTGCCGGAGGCATTCACATAGAGTCATATTTTTTCTAAGTATTGAGTTGTAAGTAAATAAAAGTGTGATGATCTTCATTATTAGAGCATTGTCCCAAGTGAGGAAAGGATGATGGAGACTATGATTCCCCCACAAGTCGGGATGAGACTCCGGACTTTATGGAAAATAGAAGAGACCAAAGAAGCCCAAACAAAAAAAGAGGCCAAAGAAGCCCACCAAAATAAAAAAAATGAGAGAAAAAGAGAGAATGGACAATGTTACTATCCTTTTTTCACACTTGTGCTTTAAAGTAGCACCATGATCTTCATGATAGAGAGTCTACTATGTTGTCAGTTTCATATACTAGTGGGAATTTTTCATTATAGAACCTGGCTTGTATATTCCAATGATGGGCTTCCTCAAAATGCCCTAGGTCTTCGTGAGCAAGCAAGTTGGATGCACACTCACTTAGTTTCCTTTGTTGAGCTTTCATACATTTATAGCTCTAGTGCATCTGTTGCATGGCAATCCCTACTCCTCGTGTTGACATTAATTGATGGGCATCTCCATAGCCTGCTGATTAGCCTCGTCAATATGAGACTTTCTCTTTTTTTGTCTTCTCTACACAACCTCCATCATCATATTCTATTCCACCCATAGTGCTATATCCATGGCTTACACTCATGTATTGTGTGAGAGTTAAAAATGCTGAAGCGCGTTAAAAAGTATGAACCAATTGCTTGGCTGAAAGCAGGGTTGTGCATGATGGGAGTATTTTGTGTGATGAAAATGAAGCATGGCCTAACTATATGATTTTGTAGGGATAAGCTTTCTTTGGCTATGTTATTTTGATAAGACATGATTACTTGTTAGTATGCTTGAAGTATTACTATTTTTATGTTAATATGAACTTTTATCTTGAATCATTTAGATCTGAACATTCATGCCACAATAAAGAAAATTACATTCAGAAATATGCTAGGTAGCATTCCACATCAAAAATTATGTTTTTATCATTTACCTACTCGAGGACGAGCAGGAATTAAGCTTGGGGATGCTTGATATGTCTCCAACGTATCTATAATTTTTGATTGGTCCATGCTATTATATTATCTGTTTTGGATGTTTATGGGCTTTATTATACACTTTTATATTATTTTTGGGACTAACCTATTAACCAGATGCCCAGCCCAAATTGTTGTTTTCTTGCCTATTTCAGTGTTTCGAAGAAAAGTAATATCAAACGGAGTCCAAACGGAATGAAACCTTCGGGAGAGTTATTTTTGGAACAGAAGCAATCCAGGAGACTTGGAGTAGACGTCAGGGAAGCTTCGAGGTGGCCATGAGGGTCCAGGGCGCGCCCTACCCCCCTAGGCGCGCCCCCGCCCTCGTGGGCCCCTCGTGGCTCCCCTGACCAACTTCTTTCACCTATATATATCCACATACCCCGAATACATCCAGTAGAAAAATAGATCGGGAGTTCCGCCGCCGCAAGCCTCTGTAGCCACCAAAAACCAATCGGGGCCCTATTCTAGCACCCTGCCGGAGGGTGGATCCCTCATTGGTGGCCATCTTCATCATCCCGGCGCTCTCCATGACGAGGAGGGAGTAGTTCACCCTCGAGGCTGAGGGTATGTACCAGTAGCTATGTGTTTGATCTCTCTCTCTCTCTCGTGTTCTTGATTTGGCACGATCTTGATGTATCGCGATCTTTGCTATTATAGTTCGATCTTATGATGTTTATCCCCCTCTACTCTCTTGTAATCGATTGAGTTTTCCCTTTGAAGTTATCTTATCGGATTGAGTCTTTAAGAATTTGAGAACACTTGATGTATGTCTTGCATGTGCTTATCTGTGGTGACAATGGGATATTCTATTTGATGTATGTTTTCGTGATCAACTTGCGGGTTCCGTGACCTCGTGAACTTATGCATAGGGGTTGGCACACGTTTTTGTCTTGACTCTCCGGTAGAAACTTTGGGACACTCTTTGAAGTTCTATGTGTTGGTTGAATAGATGAATCTGAGATTGTGTGATGCATATCGTACAATCATACCCACGGATACTTGAGGTGATATTGGAGTATCTAGGTGACACTAGGGTTTTGGTTGATTTGTGTCTTAAGGTGTTATTCTAGTACGAACTCTTCAATAGATCGATCAGAAAGGATAACTTTGAGGTGGTTTCGTACCCTACAATAATCTCTTCGTTTGTTCTCCGCTATTAGTGACTTTGGAGTGACTCTTTGTTGCATGTTGAGGGATAGTTATATGATCCAATTATGTTATTATTGTTGAGAGAACTTGCACTAGTGAAAGTATGAACCCTAGGCCTTGTTTCCTATCATTGCAATATCGTTTACGCTCACTTTTACCACTTTTCACCTTGGTGTTTTTATATTTTCAGATTACAAATACTCATATCTACCATCCATACTGCACTTGTATCAGCATCTCTTCGCCGAACTAGTGCACCTTTACAATTTACCATTGTATTGGGTGTGTTGGGGACATAAGAGACTCTTTGTTATTGTTGGGGAACGTAGTAATTTCAAAAAAATTCCTATGCACATGCAAGATCATGGTGATTCATAGCAATGAGAGGGGAGAGTGTAGTCCACGTACCCAAGTAGACCGAAAGCGGAAGCGTTAGCACAACACGGTTGATGTAGTCGTACGTCTTCACGATCCGACCGATCAAGTACCGAACGTACGGCACCTCCGAGTTCAGCACACGTTCAGCTCAATGACGTCCCACGAACTCCGATCCAGCAGAGCTTTGCGGGAGAGTTCCGTCAGCACGACGGTGTGATGATGGTGTTGATGATGCTACCGACGGAGGGCTTCGCCTAAGCACCGCTATGATATTACCGAGGTGGAATATGGTGGAGGGGGGCACCGCACACGGCTAAGAGATCAATGATCAATTGTTGTGTATAGAGGTGCCCCCTGACCCCGTATATAAAGGAGCAAGGGGGGAGGCGGCTGGCCAGGAGGAGGACGCACCAAGGGGGGAGTCCTACTCCCACCGGGAGTAGGACTCCTCCTTTCCTTGTTGGAGTAAGAGAGGGGAAGGAAGGGAGAGAGAGGAGAAGGAAAGAAGGGGGGCACCGCCCCCCCTCCTTGTCCAATTCGGACTAGAGGGGGAGGGGGCGCAGCCTGCACTGGCCGCCCCTCCTCTTCTCCACTAGGGCCCATGAGTCCCAATAAACCCCCCGAGGTGGTTCCGGTAACCCCACGGTACTCCGGTATATGTCCGAAACCTTCCGAAACCATTCCGGTGTCCGAACATAGTCATCCAATATATCGATCTTTACGTCTCGACCATTTCGAAACTCCTCGTCATGTCCGTGATCATATCCGGGACTCCGAAATACCTTCGGTACATCAAAACACAAAAACTCATAATACCGATCGTCACCAAACTTTAAGCGTGCGGACCCTACGGGTTCGAGAACTATGTAGACATGACCGAGACTCATTTCCAGTCAATGACCAATAGCGGAACCTAGATGCTCATATTGGTTCCCACATATTCTACGAAGATCTTTATTGGTCAAACTGCATAACTACCTACGTTGTTCCATTTGTCATCGGTATGTTACTTGCCTGAGATTCGATCGTCGGTATCTCAATACCTAGTTCAATCGCGTTACCGACATGTCTCTTTACTCATTATGTAATGCATCATCCCACAACTAACTCATTAGTCACATTGCTTGCAAGGCTTATAGTGATGTGCATTACCGAGTGGGCCCAGAGATACCTCTCCGACAATCGGAGTGACAAATCCTAATCTCAAAATACGCCAACTCAACAAGTACCTTTGGAGACACCTATAGAGCTCCTTTATAATCAGCCAGTTATGTTGTGACGTTTGGTAGCACACAAAGTGTTCCTTCGGTAAACGGGAGTTGCATAATCAGATAGTCATAGGAACATGTATAAGTCATGAAGAAAGCAATAGCAACATGCTAAACGATCAAGTGCTAAGCTAACGTAATGGGTCAACTCAATCACATCATTCTCCTAATGATGTGATCCCGTTAATCAAATGACAACTCATGTCTATGGCTAGGAAACATAACCATCTTTGATCAATGAGCTAGTCAAGTAGAGGCATACTAGTGACACTATGTTTGTCTATGTATTCACACATGTATTATATTTCCGGTTAATACAATTCTAGCATGAATAATAAACATTTATCATGATATGAGGAAATAAATAATAACTTTATTAGTGACTCTAGGGCATATTTCCTTCAGTCTCGCACTTGCACTAGAGTCAATAATCTAGATTGTACAGTAATGATTCTAACATCCATTGAGTCTTGGTGATGATCATGTTTTGCTCGTGGAAGAGGCTTAGTCAACGGGTCTGCAACATTCAGATCCGTATGTATCTTGCAAATCTCTATGTCTCCTACCTGGACTTGGTCCCAGATGGAATTGAAGCGTCTCTTGATGTGCTTGGTTCTCTTGTGAAATCTGGATTCCTTTGCCAGGGCAATTGCACCAGTATTGTCACAAAACATTTTCATTGGACCCGATGCACTAGGTATGACACCTAGATCGGATATGAACTCTTTCATCCAGACTCCTTCATTTGCTGCTTCCAAAGCAGCTATGTACTCCGCTTCACACGTAGATCCCGCCACGACGCTTTGTTTAGAACTGCACCAACTGACAGCTCCACCGTTCAATATAAACATGTATCCGGTTTGCGATTTAGAATCGTCTGGATCAGTGTCAAAGCTTGCATCGACGTAACCATTTACGACTAGCTCTTTGTCACCTCCATAAACAAGAAACATATCCTTAGTCCTTTTCAGGTATTTCAGGATATTCTTGACCGCAGTCCAGTGATCCACTCCTGGATTACTTTGGTACCTCCCTGCTAAACTAATAGCAAGGCACACATCAGGTCTGGTACACAGCATTGCATACATGATAGAGCCTATGGTTGAAGCATAGGGAACATCTTTCATTTTCTCTCTATCTTCTGCAGTGGTTGGGCATTGAGTCTGACTCAACTTCACACCTTGTAATACAGGCCAGAACCCTTTCTTTGCTTGATCCATTTTGAACTTTTTCAAAACTTTATCAAGGTATGTGCTTTGTGAAAGTCCAGTTAAGCATCTTGATATATCTCTATAGATCTTGATGCCCAATATATAAGCAGCTTCACCGAGGTCTTTCATTGAAAAACTTTTATTCAAGTATCCTTTTATGCTATCCAGAAATTCTATATACATTCCAATCAATAATATGTCGTCTACATATAATATCAGAAATGCTATAGAGCTCCCACTCACTTTCTTGTAAATACAGGCTTCTCCAAAAGTCTGTATAAAACCATGTGCTTTGATCACACTATCAAAACCTTTATTCCAACTCCGAGAGGCTTGTACCAGTCCATAAATGGATCACTAGAGCTTGCACACTTTGTTATCACCTTTCGGATCGACAAAACCTTCTGGTTGCATCATATACAACTCTTCTTCCAGAAATCCATTCAGGAATGTAGTTTTGACATCCATTTGCCAAATTTCATAATCATAAAATGCGGCAATTGCTAACATGATTCGTATAGACTTAAGCATCGCTACGGGTGAGAAAGTCTCATCGTAGTCAACCCCTTGAACTTGTCAAAAACCTTTCGCAACAAGTCGAGCTTTGTAGACAGTAACATTACCATCAGCGTCAGTCTTCTTCTTAAAGATCCATTTATTCTCAATGGCTTGCCGATCATCGGGCAAGTTAACCAAAGTCCATACTTTGTTCTCATACATGGATCCCATCTCAGATTTCATGGCCTCAAGCCATTTTGCAGAATCTGGGCTCATCATCGCTTCCTCAAGTAACATGACCTCCAGAATAGGATTACGGTACCACTCTGGTGCAGATCTTACTCTGGTTGACCTACGAGGTTCGGTAGTAACTTGATCTGAAGTTTCATGATCAATATCATTAGCTTCCTCACTAATTGGTGTAGGAGTCACAGGAACCGGTTTCTGTGATGAACTACTTTCCAATAAGGGAGCAGGTACAGTTACCTCATCAAGTTCTACTTTCCTCCCACTCACTTCTTTTGAGAGAAACTCCTTCTCTAGAAAGGATCCAAATTTAGCAACAAAAGTCTTGCCTTCGGATCTATGATAGAATGTGTACCCAATAGTCTCCTTTGGGTATCCTGTGAAGACACATTTCTCCGATTTGGGTTCGAGCTTATCAGGTTGAAGTTTTTTCACATAAGCATCGCAGCCCCAAACTTTAAGAAACGAAAACTTTGGTTTCTTGCCAAACCACAGTTGATAAGGCGTCGTTTCAATGTATTTTGATGGTGCCCTACTTAACGTGAATGCAGCCATCTCTAAAGCATAACCCCAAAACGATAGCGGTAAATTAGTAAGAGACATCATTGATTGCACCATATCTAGTAAAGTACGATTACGACGTTCGGACACACCATTACGTTGTGGTGTTCCGGGTGGCGTGAGTTGCGAAACTATTCCGCATTCTTTCAAATGTAGACCAAACTCGGAACTCAAATATTCTCGTCCATGATCAGATCGTAGAAACTTTATTTTCTTGTTATGATGATTTTCCACTTCACTCTGAAATTCTTTGAACTTTTCAAATGTTTCAGACTTATGTTTCATTAAGTAGATACACCCATATCTGCTCAAATCATTAGTGAAGGTGAGAAAATAATGATACCCGCCGCGAGCCTCAATGTTCATTGGACCACATACATCAGTATGTATGATTTCCAATAAATCTGTTGCTCACTCCATAGTTCTGGAGAATAGCATTTTAGTCATCTTGCCAATGAGGCATGGATTCGTAAGTACCAAGTGATTCATAATCAAGTGATTCCAAAAGTCCATCAGTATGGAGTTTCTTCATGCGCTTTACACCAATATGACCCAAACGGTAGTGCCACAAATAATTTGCACTATCATTATCAACTATGCATCTTTTGGCTTCAACATTATGAATATGTGTATCACTACTATTGAGATTCAACAAAAATAGACCACTCTTCAAGGGTGCATGACCATAAAATATATTACTCATACAAATAGAACAACCATTATTCTCTAATTTAAATGAGTAACCGTCTCGCATCAAACAAGACCCAGATATAATGTTCATGCTTAACGCTGGCACCAAATAACAATTATTCAAGTCTAAAACTAATCCCGAAGGTAGATGTAGAGGTAGCGTGCCGACCGCGATCACATCGACTTTGGAACCATTTCCCAGGCGCATCATCACCTCGTCCTTAGCCAATCTTCGCTTAATCTGTAGTCCCTGTTTCGAGTTGCAAATATTAGCAACAGAACCAGTATCAAATACCCAGGTGCTACTGCGAGCATTAGTAAGGTACACATAAATAACATGTATATCACATATACCTTTGTTCACCTTGCCATCCTTCTTATCCGCCAAATACTTGGGGCAGTTCCGCTTCCAGTGACCAGTCCCTTTGTAGTAGGAGCACTCAGTATCAGGCTTAGGTCCAGACTTGGGTTTCTTCTTCGGAGCAGCAACTTGCTTGTTGTTCTTCTTGAAGTTCCCCTTCTTCTTCCCTTTATCCTTTTTGAAACCGGTGGTCTTGTTGACCATCAACACTTGATGCTCCTTTTTGATTTCTACCTCCGCAGCTTTTAGCATTGCGAAGAGCTCGGGAATAGTCTTGTTCATCCCTTGCATATTATAGTTCATCATGAAGCTCTTGTAGCTTGGTGGCAGTGATTGAAGAATTCTGTCAATGACACTATCATTAGGAAGATTAACTCCCAGTTGAATCAAGTGATTATTATACCTAGACATTTTGAGTATATGTTCAGTGACAGAACTATTCTCCTCCATCTTGAAGCTATAGAACTTATTGGAGACTTCATATCTCTCAATCCGAGCATTTGCTTGAAATATTAACTTCAACTCCTGGAACATCTCATATGCTCCATGTGGTCCAAAATGTCGTTGAAGTCCCTGTTCTAAGCTGTAAAGCATGGCACACTGAACTATCGAGTAGTCATTAGCTTTGCTCTGCCAGACGTTCTTAACATCGTCAATTGCATCTGCAGCAGGCCTGGCACCCAGCGGTGCTTCCAGGACGTAATTGTTCTGTGCAGCAATGAGGATAATCCTCAAGTTATGGACCCAGTCCGTGTAATTGCTACCATCATCTTTCAACTTAGCTTTCTCAAGGAACGCATTAAAATTCAACGGAACAACAACATGGGCCATCTATCTACAATAACATAGACAAGCAAAAATACTATCAGGTACTAAGTTCATGATAAATTAAAGTTCAATTAATCATATTACTTAAGAACTCCCACTTAGATAGACATCCCTATAATCATCTAAGTGATCACGTTATCCAAATCAACTAAACCATGTCCGATCATCACGTGAGATGGAGTAGTTTTCAATGGTGAACATCACTATGTTGATCATATCTACTATATGATTCATGCTCGACCTTTCGGTCTCAGTGTTCCGAGGCCATATCTGTATATGCTAGGCTCGTCAAGTTTAACCTGAGTATTCTGCGTGTGTAAAACTGTCTTACACCCATTGTATTTGAACGTAAAGCTTATCACACCCGATCATCACGTGGTGTCTTAGCACGAAGAACTTTCGCAATGGTGCATACTCAGGGAGAACACTTATACCTTGAAATTTAGGTAGAGATCATCTTATAATGCTACCATCAATCAAAGCAAAATAAGATGCATAAAGGATAAACATCACATGCAATCAATATAAGTGATATGATATGGCCACCATCATCTTGTGCTTGTGATCTCCATCTCCGAAGCACCGTCATGATCACCATCGTCACCGGCGCGACACCTTGATCTCCATCGTAGCATTGTTGTCGTCTCGCCAACTATTGCTTCTACGACTATCACTACCGATTAGTGATAAAGTAAAGCAATTATAGGGAGATTGCATTGCATACAATAAAGCGACAACCATATGGCTCCTGCCAGTTGCCGATAACTTTATTACAAAACATGATCATCTCATACAATAAAATTTAGCATCATGTCTTGACCATATCACATCACAACATGCCCTGCAAAAACAAGTTAGACGTCCTCTACTTTGTTGTTGCCAGTTTTACATGGCTGCTACGGGCTGAGCAAGAACCATTCTTACCTATGCATCAAAACCACAACGATAGTTCGTCAAGTTAGTGTTGTTTTAACGTTCTCAAGGACCGGGCGTAGCCACACTCGGTTCAACTAAAGTTGGAGAAACTGACACCCGCCAGCCACGTGTGTGCAAAGAACGTCGGTAGAACCTGTCTCGCTTAGGCGTACGCGTAATGTCGGTCCAGGCCGCTTCATGCAACAATACCGCTGAACCAAAGTATGACATGCTGTTAGCAGTATGACTTGTATCGCCCACAACTCACTTGTGTTCTACTCGTGCATATAACATCTACGCATAAAACCTGGCTCTGATACCACTGTTGGGGAACGTAGTAATTTCAAAAAAATTCCTACGCACATGCATGATCATGGTGATGCATAGCAACAAGAGGAGAGAGTGTTGTCCACGTACCCTCATAGACCGAAAGTGGAAGCGTTAGCACAATGCGGTTGATGTAGTCGTACGTCTTCATGATCTGACCGATCAAGTACCGAACGTACGGCACCACCGAGTTCAGCACACGTTCAGCTCGATGACGTCCAATGAAATCCGATCCAGCAGAGCTTTGCGGGAGAGTTCCGTCAGCACGACGGCATGATGACAGTGTTGATGATGCTACTGACGCAGGGCTTCGCCTAAGCACCGCTATGATATTACCGAGGTGGAATATGGTGGAGGGGGCACCGCACACGGCTAAGAGATCAATGAGCAATTGTTGTGTCTAGGGGTGCCCCCTGCCCCCGTATATAAAGGAGCAAGGGGGGTAGGCGGCCGGCCAGGAGGAGGGCGCGCCAAGGGGGGGAGTCCTACTCCCATGGGAGTAGGACTCCTCCTTTCCTTGTTGGAGTAGGAGAGGGGAAGGAAGGGAGAGAGAGGAGAAGGAAAGAAGTGGGGCGTCGCCCTCCCCCCTCCTTGTCCAATTCGGACTAGAGGGGGAGGGGGAGCGGACTGCCCTGGCTGCCCCTCCTCTTCTCCACTAGGGCCCATGAGGCCCAATAAAACCCCCGGGAGGGTTTCGGTAACCCCCTGGTACTCCGGTATATGTCCGAAACCTTCCGAAACCATTCCGGTGTCCAAAAATAGTCATCCAATATATAGATCTTTACGTCTCGACCATTTCGAGACTCCTCGTCATGTCCGTGATCATATCCGGGACTCCGAACTACCTTCGGTACATCAAAACACAAAAACTCATAATACCGATCGTCACCAAATTTAAGCGTGCGGACCCTACGGGTTCGAGAACTACGTAGACATGACCGAGACTCATTTCCGGTCAATAACCAATAGCTAAACTTGGATGCTCATATTGGTTCCAATATATTCTACGAAGATCTTTATCAGTCAAACCGCATAACTACATACGTTGTTCCCTTTGTCATTGGTATGTTACTTGCCCGAGATTCGATCGTCGGTATCTCAATACCTAGTTCAATCTCGTTACCGGCAAGTCTCTTTACTTGTTATGTAATGCATCATCCCAAAACTAACTCATTAGTCACATTGCTTGCAAGGCTTATAGTGATGTGTGAGGGAGTCCTGGACTAGGGGGTGTCCGGATAGCCGGACTATCATCGTCAGCCGGACTCCAAGACTACGAAGATACACGATTGAAGACTCCGTCCCGTGTCCGGATGGGACTTTCCTTGGCGTGGAAGGCAAGCTTGGCGATACGGATATGTAGATCTCCTACCATTGTAACCGACTCTGTGTAACCCTAGCCCTCTCCGGTGTCTATATAAACCGGAGGGTTTTAGTCCGTAGGACAAGACAACCATTACAACAATCATACCATAGGCTAGCTTCTAGGGTTTAGCCTCCTTGATCTCGTGGTAGATCCACTCTTGTACTACCCATATCATCAATATCAATCAAGCAGGAGTAGGGTTTTACCTCCATTGAGAGGGCCCGAACCTGGGTAAAAACATCGTGTCCCTTGTCTCCTGTTACCATCCGCCTAGACGCACAGTTCGGGACCCCCTACCCGAGATCCGCCGGTTTTGACACCGACATTGGTGCTTTCATTGAGAACGCCCAATCTTGCCCTGCGACATCATTCATGACTCACCTCGAGTGTGCATGTACGAAGAAAGAGAAGCCGAGCTGGAACGGCAGGACAGCTTGGACGCATTGGAGGAAGAACGCGACGTCGCCAAGGCTCGTTCCGCATTCTATCAGCAGCAGGCTCGAAGATATCAAAGCAGAGAAGTACGGGCTAAGACTTACAATGTTGGCGAACTAGTTCTACGCCTGCCGGACAAGAAAAAGGACAAGCTCAAACCCAAATGGGAAGGCCCCTTCATTATCGATCAAGTCCTGACCGGCGGAGCGTACCGTCTGCGAAATGCGTCGGACAACCGACTCGAGCCGAACCCATGGAACGCAGCCCGCCTCCGAAGATTCTATGCCTAGCACCGGACTAAGAGTTAGTCCTCTTCCCCCACCCAAATTTTTACACTTCAGCTGTCTTTCGTTTCTCTTTTTTCTCTCCCCCTTTTTCATAAAAGCCCTTAAAGTCCTACTTGCGCATCGTTCACCAGCACATGTGTCTTTCCTATCCGCACTCATTATACCTGGGGGCTTCTTTCACCAGAAGCTTAATTATAAGGGCTTCATGCCCAGCACATGTGTCAAACTTCCATGTGTACCTTTTATTCACCATTATATGCATCGATATGACTTAAGTTTTGGCCAAGCTGGGTTGCCTGGCTCCTGTGCTTACCCCTACGTTCCCGATTGTTCGGCTAGGAGGTAAAGGGAGCACCTCTGTGATTGTTACTGCCGGGTCAGCCGGATGTGTACCTCAGACTGGGTGAAGCCGAAAGCTAGCGTTCTTAAGGGAATATTCGGTCGGTGACTTGAAAGATGATTTTTTACCTATTTATTTATCTGCCCCCACATGTTTTCTTGCTCTTTTCGCAGTCCGGACATGCACTTTAGGGCATGCCTCCCAGGGAAAGGAACCCTTAACGGAACTATTCTCCCTGGAAGATGTTTCTTACTAACCATGTAATATAACATAACTAGTTGGGCACTTGTCTGATAAAGCACTAATGACCCCTACGCCTTGTCTCCATGCATGCCCCGGTTGTTTCTTAACCGATAAGGTATTCGGACACACTCCGGACCCTAGGGCCCCGAGGTTGAAGCGAAAAGGTCGGCAAAGACAAACGATCTACAATCCGGCTAGAAGGCATTTTACATGTCATTTTAAAATACATTGTCAAATCGACTAACTGTATTCCTCCTCAATCCCGTCTAACAGGCTGTCTAATTTATAGTCCCGTTGGGAATATTTAGCGGCCAACTCTACTTGGCTGTACACTAAACTCACAGGGATCTCCTTCCCATCGGGCCCCACAGGTCCGACCTCGGCCATGTGGTTAGGATCCGCCTTCTTGTACCGCGTCTTCACCATTGCCCAGGCCTCCCTGGCACCTTGGCGGCAGGCTGAAATCTTCCATAAACGGAAGCGCTGCCGCGCTCCTTGAAGCTTCTCCGCAAGCTCTCCAAGGCCCTTGGGTAGGGAGAGGGACGGCCATAAAGCCTGGACGACGCCGCTCATTGCCTGCCGAACTCGTTCGAGCAGTTGCACCAGCTCGGGAAGTTGATCACCCGTTGATACGGGCATGTCCTCTGCAGGGCGACCTGTGAGCACACCTACAGACATATTTTTGTCAATTGACTTCCTCGCCAAACTCTTCTTTTCAAAGGGGTTCGCTCAAGCACTTACTATAGATGCCGCGACGAAGCCGCTGATTCTCCTTCACGGAGCCGGACAGCTCGGCCCGAACACCTTTCAGCTCTTCTCCAAGCTGGGCGTGGGCATCCTGGAGCTTGTTCCTCTCCTGCTGCACCCTCGTCAGCACCCTCTCGCCAGCCTTCAGCTGGCGTAGTAATTCTTGCCTGTCCGGATCCTGTCCGGCACCACCTGGAATGTCATTGTCAGACTTACACGCACGCCGCACACTAATTATCTTTTTGAAATAATGTGTTACTAGGAGGGGTCTCTGTGCTTCCTCCGCGGCGGCTAGTGCGGCCTCAAGTTGGGCCTTGCACTCTTGTAGCTCTTGGGACAATCGGGTATTCTTCTCTGTAAGATCCTGCACACCAATTCTGTTTGTCTCTCTTAATAGATATAAGTGAAGCATGAGAGTTTAATTCTTTCTACAATATATCATGCTCTAACAAATATAAGTGAAGCAAAAGAGCATTCTACGAACATCGGTTTTCTATGTGAAGAGGAACAGGCAATCCAAACTTCAAATGATATAAGTGAAGCACATGAAGCATTCTATAAAGCCATACTCAAAAGGTATAAGTGAAGTGCAATGAGCATTCTATAAATCAACCATGGACTATCTCATACCAGCATGGTGCATGAAAGAAAATTGAAAACAAATTCACAAAAGACGCTCCAAGATTTGCACATTCACATGAATGAAACGAAGACGAAAACATACTGATACTTGTTGAAGAAAGATGGGATGCCTTCTGGGGCATCCCCAAGCTTAGCCGCTTGATTCTCCTTGAATATTTACTTGGGGTGCCTTGGGCATCCCCAAGCTTGAGGTCTTGCCTCTCCTCCTTCTTCTTATATCGAGACCTCCTCGATCTTTGATCACTTCATCCACACAAAACTCAACAGAAAGCTCGGTAAGATCTGTTTGTATAATAAAGCAAATCACTACTCTAAGTACTGTTGCAAACCCATTCATATTTTTTTTGAATTTTATCTATGGTAATATAACTTTTCCATGGATTATACCACCGATAGAATCTATAGGTTCATCAAAACAAGCAAAACAATGCATCAAAAACAGAATCTGTCTTAAACAGGACAGTCTGTAGAAATTTGAACATCTACCATACTTTTGGTAGTCCAAAAATTCTGAAAAAGTTAGCAAAAATTAACATTTTTTATAGCAAGACTTTGCAAAAAGTTTCAGAAGCTTTGGATGTTCCAGTAGAAAATGTAAAATCGCGCACTACAGCCAAAGTTTCTGTTACTGCACCGCACATACCAACAAGCAACCTAAACATCCTAAAGGCCAATCTTGGCACATTATTTTTATAATACAATGGATTTGTACAAGGGGATAATTATTTTTGTTGAAAAGTTTATGTAATTCAAGATTCCAAAGTTTCCATGGGCATGAACAAAGTTCAAGGCATGCTCCCGCTTCCACGGTGCTCATCCATCTCACTTTCACTTTTCTTTTTGTGAAGTTTTAAGTTTCCCGCTTTATTTTTTTGTTTTTAAACTTTATAAAAGCACTCAACAGAAATAAATGACTCTCTAAAACTTCCGGGTTGTCTCCCTGGCAGCGCTTTCTTTAAAGCCGTTATGCTAGGCATATAGTGCCCAAGTAATGAATCCACCCGGATCCCAAGGTAAATCAAAGCCAATTTTAAATAGCAAAGATTTGGCATTTAGTAGTGAGAAAAAAGAAACATATATCAAGTAGGACAAAGTCTAACTCTCTTCCTATACATCGGCATGTCATAAATGAACAATTCATGCACATCAAGTAAAGGCCAATACATAACATAAGCAGTTTTTTGCAATTTTATCGTGTTGGAAACATAAAGAGATGGAGATGTAGTTCCTATCTCATAATAATTGCAAGTAGGAGCAGCAAGCACATGCATATTATATTCATCAAAATCATCATGTGTAACGGCAAAATGCAAGCCATCAATGTAATCCTTAATAAGATCAAACTTCTCTAATATAGTGTAGTTGGGAGAATTCAAAAAGATAATAGGACTATCATGTGTGGGTGTAATAGCAATAATTTCATCCTTGACATAAGGAACTATAGCAACTTCATCGTAGGCATAATTCATATTGGCATATTGGCCACAAGCATAGCAAGCATCAAGTTCATCAAAAAGGGATATTTCAAATGAATCAATGGGGTCATAGAAATCATCATAGCCTTCATCCTTAGGTAAGAACGAAGGGAAATTAAACAATGTATGAGTTGAAGAGTTACTCTCATTAGAAGGTGAGCACGGGTAGCTAATCTGCTCTTCCTCCTTTTGTTCTTCGCTCTCCTCATCATCTTTTTCATCCAATGAGCACACAGCTTCATCAATTCCTTCTTCCATAGACTCCCGTAAAATATTAGTCTCTTCTCGGACAGCGGAGATTTTCTCAATAAATGCATCAATATCGGAATTGTATTTCTAATTATCATAGCAATATTTAAGGATGGCAAAATTTTCAGGTCTATAAACATCATCATCAAAAGCTTCATACTTTAAAAACAAAGATTCAACTTCATAAGCACCCTTAAAAGCAACAAATTCTTCTATTTGCTCCACACCATAATAATCATATCTACCATTGGCATAAGAAGCCAAGGCTTCACTATCATTAAATTTGCATGAAAAGGGAAGGTGTGGAGCATTCATCCTAGATCAACAAGTATAATCATATCTCTGGCATAAATTCCAAGCATACCAATGCAACATATCCATTTGATCCCATAGCACTTTCCCTTTTGTGTCAGGTGATAATCCCTAAAGTATTGACAGTTGATCCAACGTGTCTCCCATTATCATGTTGAATGGGGTTTTCTCAGGATGATCAAAGTAGTGCAAATATTTTTTCACATAATGAGCATCGAGGGTTTTAGGAGGTTCCCCATCTCCATGAGTAGCAAGTACACCTAATTTTTTTGGTGTTTCGTGTTCCATATCCATAACTAAAGATAGAGAACAACTTAGAACAGAAAATAAAAACTACTTAGTGATAAAGAAAACAAGCACACACAAGAATATTCACCCCCACGCTATTGCTCCCTGGCAACGACGCCAGAAAAAGATCTTGATAACCCACAAGTATAGGCGATCATTTGTAGCCTTCTTCGATAAATAAGAGTGTCGAACCCAATGAGTAGCTAAAGGCAGAACAAATATTCCCTCAAGTTCTATCGACCACCTATACAACTCTATGCACACTTGACGTTTGCTTTACCTAGAACAATAATAAAAATATTTGCGAGAATAAAACTACAAGTACTTTGCGAGAATAAAACTATGAATAAAATGCAAGGTAGTAAAAGTGGATTGCTTTTGTCAACGAGAAAGTCATTTGTCCCTAGGCAATCGATAACAAGTACCGGTAATCATTCTTGCAATTTTATATGAGGGAGAGGCATGAGCTAACATACTTTGTCTACTTGGATCATATGCACTTATGATTGGAACTCTAGCAAGCCTCTGCAACTACTAAAGATCATTAAGGTCGTGAAACCCAACCATAGCATTAAGTATCAAGTCCTCTTTACTCCCATACGTCATACCCCACTTACTCGGGTCTAAGCTTCTGTCACTCTCGCAACCCACCATAAGCAAACCATGAACATATTACAACACCCTATAGCGGGGGGCCCTCACATTTGCGCGAGAACGGAGGGAACCATAGGACAGCACCATAAATAAAATATACAATCATACCAACAAAGATCACGATTAACCAACAGGACAAAACAGATCTACTCAAACATCATAGGATAAACATAGATCATTGTAAAATGATATATGGAGTTGAGTACCATGTTTAAGTAGATATTACAGCGGGGAGAAGGGGTGTTACACCGCTGCATAGAGGGGGAGAGAGTTGGTGTTTACGGTAGCAAGATTGTTGATGTAGATCGATGTCACGATCCTTGCCCCAGCAGCACTCCGGTGCCACTGAGAGAGAGGGGGAGAGAGCCCCCTCCTTCTTCTTCTTCCTTGGCCTCCCTCCTAGATTGGAGGAGGATTCCCCCTCTGCTCCATGGCCTCCATGGCGGCAGAGGGACAGGAGCCCCTCCGAGATTGGATCTCCCTCTCAGTTCTCTTCTGTTTCGCGCCCCCCACATCTG
Organism: Triticum aestivum; assembly: GCF_018294505.1. NCBI lineage: Eukaryota > Viridiplantae > Streptophyta > Magnoliopsida > Poales > Poaceae > Triticum > Triticum aestivum. Next base: position 474,288,790 of record NC_057801.1, read on the forward strand.
GCCCTTCACAGTTTCTTAAATTCTAGGAGATCCGTAACTCCGATTGCACTAAAATTTCTACACGATTTTTTTAATAAATTACCTTTCTTGCACCAGAAGAAGGGCTCCAACCGATGTTTGAGGAGGGCATGATACACCAGGGCACGCCTGGGCCGCCAGGCATGCCCCGGTGGGTTGTGCTCACTGTGGGCCTCCGTTTGCGTTGATTCCACCTCCCAAAAATCACATAAATTCCAAAATAATTCTCCATAGATTTTCATTGCTTTTGGAGTTCGTTTGATATGGATTTTCTACAGTACAAAAAACAGGAACTGGCACTGGGCACTCGATTAATAGGTTAGTCCAATAAATCATATAAAAAGTTGCCAAAATTATGTGAAAGTTGAATAATATTGGCATAAAAGAATCAAAAATTATAGATACAACGGAGATGTATCAATACACAACCCCGGTTTTAGCCAAGAAATTGTTTCATACTTTAGTATTCTCAAACCTTTTCAACTTTCACGCAGTACATGAGCATGAGCCATGGACATAGCATTATAGGTGGAATAGAATATGGTGGTTGTGGAGAATACAAAAAAGAAGGAGATAGCCTCACATCAACTAGGCATATCAACAGGCTATGGAGATGCCCATCAATAGATATCAATGTGAGTGAGTAGGGGTTGCCATGCAACGGGTGCACTACAGCTATAACTTTATGAAAGCTCAACAAGAAACTAAGTGGGTGTGCATCCAACTTTCTTGCTCATGAAGACCTAGGGCATTTGAGGAAGCCCATCATTGGAATATACAAGCCAAGTTCTATAATGAAAAATTCCCACTAGTATATGAAAGTGACAAAATAGGAGACTCTCTATCATGAAGATCATGGTGCTACTTTGAAGCACGAGTGTGGAAAAAGGATAGTAACATTGTCCCTTCTCTCTTTTCTCTCTCTTTTTTTTGATTGGATTCTTTGGCCTCCTTTTTTTATTTGGGATCCTTTAGCCTCTTTTATTTTGATTTTCTCACATGGTACAATGCTCTAATAATGAAGATCATCACACTTTTATTTACTTACGACTCAAGAATTACAACTCAATACTAGAACAAAATATGACTCTATATGAGTGCCTCCGGTGGTATATCGGGATGTGAAATGACTCAAGAGTGACATGTATGAAAGAATTATGAATGGTGGCTTTTCCACAAATACTATGTCAACTACATGATCATGTAAAGCAATAGGACAATGATGAAGCATGTCATAATAAACAGAACAGTGGAAAGTTGCATGGCAATATATCTCAGAATGGATATGGAAATGCCATAGGTAGGTATGGTGGCTACTTTGAGGAAGGTATATGGTGGGTGTATGGCATCGGCAAAAGTTGCGCAGTACTAGAGAGGCTAGCAATAGTGGAAGGGTGAGAGTGCGTACAATCCATGGACTCAACATTAGTCGTAAAGAACTCACATACTTATTGCAAAAATATATTAGTCATCAAAACAAGGTACTATGCGCATGCTCCTAGGGGAAGGGTTGGTAGGAGTTAACCATCGCATGATCCCGACCTCCACCCAAAGGATGACAATCAATAAATAAATCATGCTCCAACTTTGTTACATAACGGTTCACCATACATGCATGCTACGGGAATCACAAACGTTAACACAAGTATTATTCCCAATCCACAATTACTCACTAGCATGACTCTACTATTACCATCCTCATATCTCAAAACAATCATAAGGAATCAAACTTCTCATAGTATTCAATGCACTTTATATGAAAGTTTTTATTATACCCCTCTTGGATGCTTATCATATTAGGACTAAATTCATAATCTAAGCAAATTACCATGTTGTTTAGAGATACTCTCAAAATAATATAAGTGAAGCATGAGAGTTCAAAAATTTCTATAAAATAAAGCCATCATCATGCTCTAAAAAGATATAAGTGAAGCACTAGAGCAAAATTGCCTAGCTCAAAAGATATAAGTGAAGCACATAGAGTATTCTAATAAATCATGATTCATGCGTGTCCCTCTCAAAAGATGTGTACAGCAAGGATGATTGTGTCAAACTAAAAAGCAAAGACTCATATCATACAAGACGCTCCAAGAAAAACACATATCATGTGGTGAATAAAAATATAGCCTCAAGTAAAGTTACCGATAGACAAAGACGAAAGAGGGGATGCCTTCCGGGGCATCCCCAAGCTTAGGCTCTTGGTAGTCCTTGAATATTACATTGGGGTTCCTTGGACATCCCCAAGCTTAGGCTCTTTCCACTCCTTATTCATTAGTCCATCAAATCTTTACCCAAAACATGAAAACTTCACAACACAAAACTCAATAGAAAATCTTATGAGATCCATTAGTATAAGAAAGCAAATCACCACTATATGGTACTGTTGTGAACTCATTATCTATTTACGTTGGTGTAATATCTACTGTATCCCAACTTCTCCATGTTCATACCCCCAATAGTACCCATAGATTCATCAAAATAAGCAAACAACACAAAGAAAATGAAATCTGTCAAAAATAGAACAGTCCGTAGTAATCTGAAAACTTTGAATACTTCTGTAACTCCAAAAATTCTGAAAAATTAGGACAGTCTTGGCTTCTTATGCTAATGGTATATATGATTACTATGATGTGGAGCGAATTGAAAAATTCATTGCATTTAAGGGTGCTTATGAAATTGATTCTTTGTTTGAAAAGTGTGAAAATCTTGATGATGCTGTTTACAGACCTAAAAATTATGCTATACTTAAATATTGCTATGAGAATTATGAATATAATACTGATACTGATGAGTTTATTGAGAAAGTGTCCGCTGTCCAAGAAGATACTAATATTTTGCAGGAATCTATGGAACAAGAAATTGATGACACTGTGAGCTCATTAGATGAAAAAGATGAGGAGGAGAGCGAAGAACAAAGGGAGGAAGAGCGGATTGATCACCCGTGCCCACCTTCTAATGAGAGTAACTCTTCAACTCATACATTGTTTAATTTCCCTTCGTGCTTACCAAAGGATGATTGCTATGATAATTACCATGATCCCTTGGATTCATTTGAAATATCCCTTTTTGATGAAATTGATGCTTGTTATGCTTGTGGCCATGATGCCAATATGAATTATGCTTACGGATGAACTTTCTATAGTTCCTTATGTTAAGAACGAATTTTTTACTATTGCACTCACGCATGATAGTCATTTTATCTTTTCGAATTCTCCCAACTACACTATACCAAAAAAGTTTGCACTTATTAAGGATTATATTGATGGGTTGCGTTTTACCATTACACATGTTGATTTTGATAGATATAATATGCTTGTGCTTGCTGCTCCTACTTGCAATTATTATGAGAGAGGAACTACATCTCCGCCTCTCTATGTTTCCAATACGATAAAATTGCAAGAAATTGTTTATGCTATGTATTGGCCTTTACTTGATGTGCACGAATTGTTCTTTTATGACATGCCGATGCATAGGAACAGAGTTAGACTTCATCATTGCATGATATATGTTCCTTTGTGCTCACTACTAAATTATAAATCATTGTTAATTAAAATTGGCTTTGATATACCTTCGGATCTGGGTGGATCAATTACTTGAGCACTTTATGCCTAGCTTAATGGCTTTAAAGAAAGCGCTGCCAGGTAGACAACCCAGAAATTTTAGAGAGTCATTTTATTCTGTTGAGTGTTTTTAAAAGGTTTAAAAACAAAAACAAAGTGGGGAACCTAAAAAATTTCAAAAATAAAAGTGAAAGTAAGAAGGACGAGCACCAGTGAAGTGGGGGAACTCCTTGAACTTTGTTCATGCCCATGGAATCTTTGCAAATCTTGAATTACAGAAACTTTTCAACAAAAATAATTACCCCCTTTGTACAAATCCATTGTATTGTAAAAATAATGTGCCAAGATTTGCCTTTAGGATGATTAGATTGCTTGTGTTGTTTTGTGCAGTGCAAAAACAGAAACTTCGGCTGTAGTGTGTGAATTTACATTTTTACTAGAATGTCGAATGTTTCTGAAATTTTAACACAGTACTGCTATACAAATTATTTATTTTGTCCTAATTTTTCATAAATTTTGGATTCACGGAAGTATGGTGAATGTTCAGATTACTACATATTGTCCTGTGTAAGACAGATTCTGTTTTTTGATGCATTGTTTTGCTAAGTTTTGATGAAACTATAAATCTTATCGGTGGTATAAGCCATGGAGATGTTATAATATAGTAGATACAATGCAAAAATAAAACATGAATGGGGTTGCGATGGTACTTAAAGTGCTGATTTGTTTTAATATACTAACGGATCTCACGAAGGTTTTGTTAAGTTTTGTGTGATTGAATTTTTCAAGTTTTGGGTGAGATCATGATGGATGAAGGAATAAGGAGTGGCAAGAGCCTAAGCTTGGGGATGCCCGAGGCACCCCAAGGTAATATTCAAGGACTCCCAGGTAATTAGGCTTGGGGATGCCCTGGAAGGCATCCCCTCTTTTTTCTAACGATCATCGGTAATTTTACTTGGAGCTATATTTTTATTCTTCACATGATATGCGTAAATCTTGGAGCGTTGATATGTCTCCAACGTATCTATAATTTTTGATTGTTCCATGCTATTATATTATTTGTTTTGGATGTTTATTGGCTTTATTATATAGTTTCATATTATTTTTGGGACTAACCTATTAACCGGAGGCCCAACCCAAATTGTTGTTTTCTTGCCTATTTCAGTGTTTCAAAGAAAAGTAATATCAAACGGAGTTCAAACAGAATGAAACCTTCGGGAGAGTTATTTTTGGAACAGAAGCAATCCAGGAAACTTGGAGTAGACGCCAGGGAAGCTTCGAGGTGGCCACGAGGGTCTAGGGCGCGCCCTACCCCCCTGGGCGCGCCCCCACCTTCATGGGCCCTCGTGGCTCCCCTGACCGACTTCTTTCACCTATATATATATCCATATACCCCAGAAACATCCAGGAGCACAATAGATCGGGAGTTCCACCGCCGCAAGCCTCTATAGCCATCAAAAACCAATCGGGACCCTGTTCTGGCACCCTGCCAGAGGGGGTATCCCTCACCGGTGGCCATCTTCATCATCCCGGTGCTCTCCATGACGAGGAGGGAGTAGTTCACCCTCAGGGCTGAGGGTATGTACCAGTAGCTATGTGTTTGATCTCTCTCTCTCTCTCTCTCTCTCTCTCTCGGGTATGTACCAGTAGCTATGTGTTTGATCTCTCTCTCTCTCTCTCTCTCTCTTGTGTTCTTGATTTGCATGATCTTGATGTATTGCGAGCTTTGCTATTATAGTTGGATCTTATGATGTTTCTCCCCCTCTCGTCTCTTGTAATGGATTGAGTTTTCCCTTTGAAGTTATCTTATCGGATTGAGTCTTTAAGGATTTGAGAACACTTGATGTATGTCTTGCATGTGCTTATCTGTGGTGACAATGGGATATTCTATTTGATGTATGTTTTCGTGATCAACTTGCGGGTTCCGTGACCTCGTGAACTTATGCATAGGGGTTGGCACACGTTTTTGTCTTGACTCTCCGGTAGAAACTTTGGGACACTCTTTGAAGTTCTATGTGTTGGTTGAATAGATGAATCTGAGATTGTGTGATGCATATCGTATAATCATACCCACGGATACTCAAGGTGACATTGGGGTATCTAGGTTACATTAGGGTTTTGGTTGATTTGTGTCTTAAGGTGTTATTATAGTACAAACTCTTGAATAGATCGATCAGAAAGGATAACTTTGAGGTGGTTTCGTACCCTACAATAATCTCTTCATTTGTTCTCCGATATTAGTGACTTTGGAGTGACTCTTTGTTGCATGTTGAGGGATAGTTATATGATGCACTTATGTTATTATTGTTGAGAGAACTTGCACTAGTGAAAGTATGAACCCTAGGCCTTGTTTCCTAGCATTGCAATACCGTTTACGCTCACTTTTACCACTTGTTTACCTTGATATTTTTATATTTTCAGATTACAAATACTCATATCTACCATCCATATTGCACTTGTATCACCATCTCTTCACCAAACTAGTGCACCTATACAATTTACCATTGTATTTGGTGTGTTGGGGACACAAGATACTCTTTGTTATTTGGTTGCAGGGTTGTTTGAGAGAGACCATCTTCATCCCACGCCTCCCACGGATTGATTAGGTCACCCACTTGAGGGAAATTTGCTACTGTCCTACAAACCTCTGCACTTGGAGGCCCAACAACGTCTACAAGAAGGTTGTGTAGTAGACATCAAGCTCTTTTCTGGCGCCATTGCTAGGGAGGTTAGTGCTTGAAGGTATATCTTTAGATCTTGCAATCGAATCTTTTAGTTTCTTGTTTTATCACTAGTTTATTCTATAAAAGAAAACTACAAAAAATGGAATTGATTTTGCCTCATATGCTTCATCTTTTTAATATCTTTCATGAGAATGATGGAAAGGAAAATTTTGCTCAAGTGCTAGAAGAAGAAGTCTATAAAATGTTTGGCACTAAATCTTTGAATGATGAGCAAGATTGCAATGTTGGTAGTATGAATTATTTGAATACCTATGATGCTAATGATATGCAAAGCCACAAGCTTGGGGATGCTATGTTTGATGAATATGATATTTTTTGTCCCCCAAGTTTTGTTGAGCAAATTTATTATGATGACAGCATGCCTCCTATTTATGATGATTATTGTGATGATACGTATGCCATAAAGAATAAACATAACCATGAAACTTGTCATCATGATTTTAATTTTCAATTGGATTATGCTTCACATGATAGTTATTTTGTTGAGTTTGCTCCCACTACTGTTGATGAGAATAAACTTGCTTATGTGGAGAGTAGTAAAATTTCTATGCAAGTAGATCATGAAAAGAATGCTTTATGTGCTGGTTATATTGTTGAATTCATTCATGATTCTACTGAAAATTATTATGCGGGAGGAACATATGCTTGTAGGAATTGCAATAATATCAAGTTCCCTCTCTATGTGCTTAAAGTTTTAAAGTTATGCTTGTTTTGCCTTCCTATGCTAGTTGATTATTGTTCCCATAAGTTGTTTGCTCACAAAATCCCTATGCATAGGAAGTGGGTTAGACTTAAATGTGCTAGTCATATTCTTCATGATGCTCTCTTTATGTTTCAATTCTTATCTTTTATGTGAGCATCATTGAAGTCATCATGCCTAGCTAGGGGCGTTAAACGATAGCGCTTGTTGGGAGGCAACCCAATTTTATTTTCGTTCTTTGCTTTTTGCTCCTGTTGAGTAATAAATAATTCATCTAGCCTCTCTTTAGATGTGGTTTTATGTTTCAATTAGTGTTTGTGCCAAGTAGGACCTTTGGGAAGACTTGGGTGAAGTCTATGCGATCTTGCTGTAAAAAACAGAAACTTTCGCGCTCACGAGATTAGCTGCCATTCTTTTACTGGGGAGCGATTTCAGTTTGATTCTTTTTGCAGATAATTAATAGACAAATTCCTCAGGTCCACCAATTTATTTCATAATTTTTGGAGTTACAGAAGTATTCGAATGATACAGATTACTACAGACTGTTCTGTTTTTGACAGATTCGGTTTTCTATGTGTTGTTTGCTTATTTTGATGAATCTATGAGTAATATCGGAGGGTATGAACCATAGAGAAGTTGGAATACAGTAGATATTACATGAATATGAATTTAGAATGAGTTCACAACAGTACCTAAGTGGTGACTTATTTTCTTATACTAACGGAGCTTACGAGTTTTCTGTTGAGTTTTGTGTTGTGAAGTTTTCAAGTTTTGGGTAAAGATTCGATGGACTATGGAATAAGGAGTGGCAAGAGCCTAAGCTTGTGGATGCCCAAGGCACCCCAAGGTAATATTCAAGGACAACCAAGAGCCTAAGATTGGGGATGCCCCGGATGGCAGCCCCTCTTTCGTCTTCGGTCATCGGTAACTTTACTTAGAGCTATATTTTTATTCACCACATGATATGTGTTTTGCTTGGAGCGTCATTTTTTTTATTTTGTTTTGCTTTATTTTTGAATAATATCCCAAGATCTGAAACTCTTAGAGAGTCTTCACATAGTTGCATAATTATTCGACTACTCATTGATCTTCACTTATATCGTTCGGAGTAGTTTGTCATTTGCTCTAGTGCTTCACTTATATCTTTTTGGAGCATGGCGGTGGTTTTATTTTGAAGAAATTGATGAAATCTTAGTGCTTCACTTATATTATTTTGAGAGTCTTAAACAGCATGGTAATTTGCTTTGGTTATAAAATTAGTCCTAATATGATGGGCATCAAAGAAGGATATAACAAAAACTTTCATATAAAGTGCATTGAATACTATGAGAAATTTGATACTTCATAATTGTTTTGAGATATAAAGGTGGTAATATTAGAGTCATGCTAGTTGGGTAATTATGAAATTGAGAAATACTTGTGTTAGAGTTGGCAAGTCCCGTAGCATGCACGTATGGTAAAAGTTGTGTAACAAATTTGTTGCATGGGGTGCTCTTTTGATTACCTTCCTTATGTGTGGAGGTCGGGATCGCGCGATGGTTAAGTCCTACCAACCCTTCCCCTAGGAGCATGCATAGTAGTACTTTGCTTTGAGGGCTAATAAACTTTTGCAATAAGTATATGAGTTCTTTATGACTAATGTGAGTCCATGGATTATACGCACTCTCACCCTTCCACAATTGCTAGCCTCTCTTATGCTCGCAACTTTTGCCGGTATCATACACCCACCATTTACCTTCCTCTAAACAGCCACCATACCTACCTATTATGGCATTTCCATAGCCATTCCAAGATATATTGCCATGCAACTTTCCACCGTTCCGTTTATTATGACACGCTCCATCATTATCATATTGCTTTTGCGTGATCATGTAGTTGACATCGTATTTGTGGCAAGGCCACCTTAAAAATTCTTTCATACATGTCACTCTTGATTCATTGCATATCCCAGTACACTGCCGGAGGCATTCACTTAGAGTCATATTTTTTCTAAGTATTGAGTTGTAAGTAAATAAAAGTGTGATGATCTTCATTATTAGAGCATTGTCCCAAGTGAGGAAAGGATGATGGAGACTATGATTCCCCCACAAGTCAGGATGAGACTCCGGACTTTATGGAAAATAGAAGAGACCAAAGAAGCCCAAACAAAAAAAGAGGCCAAAGAAGCCCACCAAAATAAAAAAAATGAGAGAAAAAGAGAGAATGGACAATGTTACTATCCTTTTTTCACAGTTGTGCTTTAAAGTAGCACCATGATCTTCATGATAGAGAGTCTACTATGTTGTCAGTTTCATATACTAGTGGGAATTTTTCATTATAGAACCTGGCTTGTATATTCCAATGATGGGCTTCCTCAAAATGCCCTAGGTCTTCGTGAGCAAGCAAGTTGGATGCACACTCACTTAGTTTCCTTTGTTGAGCTTTCATACATTTATAGCTCTAGTGCATCTGTTGCATGGCAATCCCTACTCCTCGTGTTGACATTAATTGATGGGCATCTCCATAGCCTGCTGATTAGCCTCATCAATATGAGACTTTCTCTTTTTTTGTCTTCTCTACACAACCTCCATCATCATATTCTATTCCACCCATAGTGCTATATCCATGGCTTACACTCATGTATTGTGTGAGAGTTAAAAATGCTGAAGCGCGTTAAAAAGTATGAACCAATTGCTTGGCTGAAAGCAGGGTTGTGCATGATGGGAGTATTTTGTGTGACGAAAATGAAGCATGGCCTAACTATATGATTTTGTAGGGATAAGCTTTCTTTGGCTATGTTATTTTGATAAGACATGATTACTTGTTAGTATGCTTGAAGTATTACTATTTTTATGTTAATATGAACTTTTATCTTGAATCATTTAGATCTGAACATTCATGCCACAATAAAGAAAATTACATTCAGAAATATGCTAGGTAGCATTCCACATCAAAAATTATGTTTTTATCATTTACCTACTCGAGGACGAGCAGGAATTAAGCTTGGGGATGCTTGATATGTCTCCAACGTATCTATAATTTTTGATTGGTCCATGCTATTATATTATCTGTTTTGGATGTTTATGGGCTTTATTATACACTTTTATATTATTTTTGGGACTAACCTATTAACCAGATGCCCAGCCCAAATTGTTGTTTTCTTGCCTATTTCAGTGTTTCGAAGAAAAGTAATATCAAACGGAGTCCAAACGGAATGAAACCTTCGGGAGAGTTATTTTTGGAACGGAAGCAATCCAGGAGACTTGGAGTAGACGTCAGGGAAGCTTCGAGGTGGCCATGAGGGTCCAGGGCGCGCCCTACCCCCCTAGGCGCGCCCCCGCCCTCGTGGGCCCCTCGTGGCTCCCCTGACCAACTTCTTTCACCTATATATATCCACATACCCCGAATACATCCAGTAGAAAAATAGATCGGGAGTTCCACCGCCGCAAGCCTCTGTAGCCACCAAAAACCAATCGGGGCCCTATTCTAGCACCCTGCCAGAGGGTGGATCCCTCATTGGTGGCCATCTTCATCATCCCGGCGCTCTCCATGACGAGGAGGGAGTAGTTCACCCTCGAGGCTGAGGGTATGTACCAGTAGCTATGTGTTTGATCTCTCTCTCTCTCTCGTGTTCTTGATTTGGCACGATCTTGATGTATCGCGATCTTTGCTATTATAGTTCGATCTTATGATGTTTATCCCCCTCTACTCTCTTGTAATCGATTGAGTTTTCCCTTTGAAGTTATCTTATCGGATTGAGTCTTTAAGAATTTGAGAACACTTGATGTATGTCTTGCATGTGCTTATCTGTGGTGACAATGGGATATTCTATTTGATGTATGTTTTCGTGATCAACTTGCGGGTTCCGTGACCTCGTGAACTTATGCATAGGGGTTGGCACACGTTTTTGTCTTGACTCTCCGGTAGAAACTTTGGGACACTCTTTGAAGTTCTATGTGTTGGTTGAATAGATGAATCTGAGATTGTGTGATGCATATCGTACAATCATACCCACGGATACTTGAGGTGATATTGGAGTATCTAGGTGACACTAGGGTTTTGGTTGATTTGTGTCTTAAGGTGTTATTCTAGTACGAACTCTTCAATAGATCGATCAGAAAGGATAACTTTGAGGTGGTTTCGTACCCTACAATAATCTCTTCGTTTGTTCTCCGCTATTAGTGACTTTGGAGTGACTCTTTGTTGCATGTTGAGGGATAGTTATATGATCCAATTATGTTATTATTGTTGAGAGAACTTGCACTAGTGAAAGTATGAACCCTAGGCCTTGTTTCCTATCATTGCAATATCGTTTACGCTCACTTTTACCACTTTTCACCTTGGTGTTTTTATATTTTCAGATTACAAATACTCATATCTACCATCCATACTGCACTTGTATCAGCATCTCTTCGCCGAACTAGTGCACCTTTACAATTTACAATTGTATTGGGTGTGTTGGGGACATAAGAGACTCTTTGTTATTGTTGGGGAACATAGTAATTTCAAAAAAATTCCTATGCACATGCAAGATCATGGTGATTCATAGCAATGAGAGGGGAGAGTGTAGTCCACGTACCCAAGTAGACCGAAAGCGGAAGCGTTAGCACAACACGGTTGATGTAGTCGTACGTCTTCACGATCCGACCGATCAAGTATCGAACGTACGGCACCTCCGAGTTCAGCACACGTTCAGCTCAATGACGTCCCACGAACTCCGATCCAGCAGAGCTTTGCGGGAGAGTTCCGTCAGCACGACGGTGTGATGATGGTGTTGATGATGCTACCGACGGAGGGCTTCGCCTAAGCACCGCTATGATATTACCGAGGTGGAATATGGTGGAGGGGGGCACCGCACACGGCTAAGAGATCAATGATCAATTGTTGTGTATAGAGGTGCCCCCTGACCCCGTATATAAAGGAGCAAGGGGGGAGGCGGCTGGCCAGGAGGAGGACGCACCAAGGGGGGAGTCCTACTCCCACCGGGAGTAGGACTCCTCCTTTCCTTGTTGGAGTAAGAGAGGGGAAGGAAGGGAGAGAGAGGAGAAGGAAAGAAGGGGGGCACCGCCCCCCCTCCTTGTCCAATTCGGACTAGAGGGGGAGGGGGCGCAGCCTGCACTGGCCGCCCCTCCTCTTCTCCACTAGGGCCCATGAGTCCCAATAAACCCCCCGAGGTGGTTCCGGTAACCCCACGGTACTCCGGTATATGTCCGAAACCTTCCGAAACCATTCCGGTGTCCGAACATAGTCATCCAATATATCGATCTTTACGTCTCGACCATTTCGAAACTCCTCGTCATGTCCGTGATCATATCCGGGACTCCGAAATACCTTCGGTACATCAAAACACAAAAACTCATAATACCGATCGTCACCAAACTTTAAGCGTGCGGACCCTACGGGTTCGAGAACTATGTAGACATGACCGAGACTCATTTCCAGTCAATGACCAATAGCGGAACCTAGATGCTCATATTGGTTCCCACATATTCTACGAAGATCTTTATTGGTCAAACTGCATAACTACCTACGTTGTTCCATTTGTCATCGGTATGTTACTTGCCTGAGATTCGATCGTCGGTATCTCAATACCTAGTTCAATCGCGTTACCGACATGTCTCTTTACTCATTATGTAATGCATCATCCCACAACTAACTCATTAGTCACATTGCTTGCAAGGCTTATAGTGATGTGCATTACCGAGTGGGCCCAGAGATACCTCTCCGACAATCGGAGTGACAAATCCTAATCTCAAAATACGCCAACTCAACAAGTACCTTTGGAGACACCTATAGAGCTCCTTTATAATCAGCCAGTTATGTTGTGACGTTTGGTAGCACACAAAGTGCTCCTCCGGTAAACGGGAGTTGCATAATCAGATAGTCATAGGAACATGTATAAGTCATGAAGAAAGCAATAGCAACATGCTAAACGATCAAGTGCTAAGCTAACGTAATGGGTCAACTCAATCACATCATTCTCCTAATGATGTGATCCCGTTAATCAAATGACAACTCATGTCTATGGCTAGGAAACATAACCATCTTTGATCAATGAGCTAGTCAAGTAGAGGCATACTAGTGACACTATGTTTGTCTATGTATTCATACATGTATTATATTTCCGGTTAATACAATTCTAGCATGAATAATAAACATTTATCATGATATGAGGAAATAAATAATAACTTTATTAGTGACTCTAGCGCATATTTCCTTCAGTCTCGCACTTGCACTAGAGTCAATAATCTAGATTGTACAGTAATGATTCTAACATCCATTGAGTCTTGGTGATGATCATGTTTTGCTCGTGGAAGAGGCTTAGTCAACGGGTCTGCAACATTCAGATCCGTATGTATCTTGCAAATCTCTATGTCTCCTACCTGGACTTGGTCCCAAATGGAATTGAAGCGTCTCTTGATGTGCTTGGTTCTCTTGTGAAATCTGGATTCCTTTGCCAGGGCAATTGCACCAGTATTGTCACAAAACATTTTCATTGGACCCGATGCACTAGGTATGACACCTAGATCGGATATGAACTCTTTCATCCAGACTCCTTCATTTGCTGCTTCCAAAGCAGCTATGTACTCCGCTTCACACGTAGATCCCGCCACGACGCTTTGTTTAGAACTGCACCAACTGACAGCTCCACCGTTCAATATAAACATGTATCCGGTTTGCGATTTAGAATCGTCTGGATCAGTGTCAAAGCTTGCATCGACGTAACCATTTACGACTAGCTCTTTGTCACCTCCATAAACAAGAAACATATCCTTAGTCCTTTTCAGGTATTTCAGGATATTCTTGACCGCAGTCCAGTGATCCACTCCTGGATTACTTTGGTACCTCCCTGCTAAACTAATAGCAAGGCACACATCAGGTCTGGTACACAGCATTGCATACATGATAGAGCCTATGGTTGAAGCATAGGGAACATCTTTCATTTTCTCTCTATCTTCTGCAGTGGTTGGGCATTGAGTCTGACTCAACTTCACACCTTGTAATACAGGCCAGAACCCTTTCTTTGCTTGATCCATTTTGAACTTTTTCAAAACTTTATCAAGGTATGTGCTTTGTGAAAGTCCAGTTAAGCATCTTGATATATCTCTATAGATCTTGATGCCCAATATATAAGCAGCTTCACCGAGGTCTTTCATTGAAAAACTTTTATTCAAGTATCCTTTTATGCTATCCAGAAATTCTATATACATTCCAATCAATAATATGTCGTCTACATATAATATCAGAAATGCTATAGAGCTCCCACTCACTTTCTTGTAAATACAGGCTTCTCCAAAAGTCTGTATAAAACCATGTGCTTTGATCACACTATCAAAACCTTTATTCCAACTCCGAGAGGCTTGTACCAGTCCATAAATGGATCACTAGAGCTTGCACACTTTGTTATCACCTTTCGGATCGACAAAACCTTCTGGTTGCATCATATACAACTCTTCTTCCAGAAATCCATTCAGGAATGTAGTTTTGACATCCATTTGCCAAATTTCATAATCATAAAATGCGGCAATTGCTAACATGATTCGTATAGACTTAAGCATCGCTACGGGTGAGAAAGTCTCATCGTAGTCAACCCCTTGAACTTGTCAAAAACCTTTCGCAACAAGTCGAGCTTTGTAGACAGTAACATTACCATCAGCGTCAGTCTTCTTCTTAAAGATCCATTTATTCTCAATGGCTTGCCGATCATCGGGCAAGTTAACCAAAGTCCATACTTTGTTCTCATACATGGATCCCATCTCAGATTTCATGGCCTCAAGCCATTTTGCAGAATCTGGGCTCATCATCGCTTCCTCAAGTAACATGACCTCCAGAATAGGATTACGGTACCACTCTGGTGCAGATCTTACTCTGGTTGACCTACGAGGTTCGGTAGTAACTTGATCTGAAGTTTCATGATCAATATCATTAGCTTCCTCACTAATTGGTGTAGGAGTCACAGGAACCGGTTTCTGTGATGAACTACTTTCCAATAAGGGAGCAGGTACAGTTACCTCATCAAGTTCTACTTTCCTCCCACTCACTTCTTTTGAGAGAAACTCCTTCTCTAGAAAGGATCCAAATTTAGCAACAAAAGTCTTGCCTTCGGATCTATGATAGAATGTGTACCCAATAGTCTCCTTTGGGTATCCTGTGAAGACACATTTCTCCGATTTGGGTTCGAGCTTATCAGGTTGAAGTTTTTTCACATAAGCATCGCAGCCCCAAACTTTAAGAAACGAAAACTTTGTTTTCTTGCCAAACCACAGTTGATAAGGCGTCGTTTCAACGTATTCTGATGGTGCCCTACTTAACGTGAATGCAGCCATCTCTAAAGCATAACCCCAAAACGATAGCGGTAAATTAGTAAGAGACATCATTGATCGCACCATATCTAGTAAAGTACGATTACGACGTTCGGACACACCATTACGTTGTGGTGTTCCGGGTGGCGTGAGTTGCGAAACTATTCCGCATTCTTTCAAATGTAGACCAAACTCGGAACTCAAATATTCTCGTCCATGATCAGATCGTAGAAACTTTATTTTCTTGTTATGATGATTTTCCACTTCACTCTGAAATTCTTTGAACTTTTCAAATGTTTCAGACTTATGTTTCATTAAGTAGATACACCCATATCTGCTCAAATCATTAGTGAAGGTGAGAAAATAATGATACCCGCCGCGAGCCTCAATGTTCATTGGACCACATACATCAGTATGTATGATTTCCAATAAATCTGTTGCTCACTCCATAGTTCTGGAGAATAGCATTTTAGTCATCTTGCCAATGAGGCATGGATTCGTAAGTACCAAGTGATTCATAACCAAGTGATTCCAAAAGTCCATCAGTATGGAGTTTCTTCATGCGCTTTACACCAATATGACCCAAACGGTAGTGCCACAAATAATTTGCACTATCATTATCAACTATGCATCTTTTGGCTTCAACATTATGAATATGTGTATCACTACTATTGAGATTCAACAAAAATAGACCACTCTTCAAGGGTGCATGACCATAAAATATATTACTCATATAAATAGAACAACCATTATTCTCTAATTTAAATGAGTAACTGTCTCGCATCAAACAAGACCCAGATATAATGTTCATGCTTAACGCTGGCACCAAATAACAATTATTCAAGTCTAAAACTAATCCCGAAGGTAGATGTAGAGGTAGCGTGCCGACCGCGATCACATCGACTTTGGAACCATTTCCCAGGCGCATCATCACCTCGTCCTTAGCCAATCTTCGCTTAATCTGTAGTCCCTGTTTCGAGTTGCAAATATTAGCAACAGAACCAGTATCAAATACCCAGGTGCTACTGCGAGCATTAGTAAGGTACACATAAATAACATGTATATCACATATACCTTTGTTCACCTTGCCATCCTTCTTATCCGCCAAATACTTGGGGCAGTTCCGCTTCCAGTGACCAGTCCCTTTGTAGTAGGAGCACTCAGTATCAGGCTTAGGTCCAGACTTGGGTTTCTTCTTCGGAGCAGCAACTTGCTTGTTGTTCTTCTTGAAGTTCCCCTTCTTCTTCCCTTTATCCTTTTTGAAACCGGTGGTCTTGTTGACCATCAACACTTGATGCTCCTTTTTGATTTCTACCTCCGCAGCTTTTAGCATTGCGAAGAGCTCGGGAATAGTCTTGTTCATCCCTTGCATATTATAGTTCATCATGAAGCTCTTGTAGCTTGGTGGCAGTGATTGAAGAATTCTGTCAATGACACTATCATTAGGAAGATTAACTCCCAGTTGAATCAAGTGATTATTATACCTAGACATTTTGAGTATATGTTCAGTGACAGAACTATTCTCCTCCATCTTGAAGCTATAGAACTTATTGGAGACTTCATATCTCTCAATCCGAGCATTTGCTTGAAATATTAACTTCAACTCCTGGAACATCTCATATGCTCCATGTGGTCCAAAATGTCGTTGAAGTCCCTGTTCTAAGCTGTAAAGCATGGCACACTGAACTATCGAGTAGTCATTAGCTTTGCTCTGCCAGACGTTCTTAACATCGTCAATTGCATCTGCAGCAGGCCTGGCACCCAGCGGTGCTTCCAGGACGTAATTGTTCTGTGCAGCAATGAGGATAATCCTCAAGTTATGGACCCAGTCCGTGTAATTGCTACCATCATCTTTCAACTTAGCTTTCTCAAGGAACGCATTAAAATTCAACGGAACAACAACATGGGCCATCTATCTACAATAACATAGACAAGCAAAAATACTATCAGGTACTAAGTTCATGATAAATTAAAGTTCAATTAATCATATTACTTAAGAACTCCCACTTAGATAGACATCCCTATAATCATCTAAGTGATCACGTTATCCAAATCAACTAAACCATGTCCGATCATCACGTGAGATGGAGTAGTTTTCAATGGTGAACATCACTATGTTGATCATATCTACTATATGATTCATGCTCGACCTTTCGGTCTCAGTGTTCCGAGGCCATATCTGTATATGCTAGGCTCGTCAAGTTTAACCTGAGTATTCTGCGTGTGTAAAACTGTCTTACACCCATTGTATTTGAACGTAAAGCTTATCACACCCGATCATCACGTGGTGTCTTAGCACGAAGAACTTTCGCAATGGTGCATACTCAGGGAGAACACTTATACCTTGAAATTTAGGTAGAGATCATCTTATAATGCTACCATCAATCAAAGCAAAATAAGATGCATAAAGGATAAACATCACATGCAATCAATATAAGTGATATGATATGGCCACCATCATCTTGTGCTTGTGATCTCCATCTCCGAAGCACCGTCATGATCACCATCGTCACCGGCGCGACACCTTGATCTCCATCGTAGCATTGTTGTCGTCTCGCCAACTATTGCTTCTACGACTATCACTACCGATTAGTGATAAAGTAAAGCAATTATAGGGAGATTGCATTGCATACAATAAAGCGACAACCATATGGCTCCTGCCAGTTGCCGATAACTTTATTACAAAACATGATCATCTCATACAATAAAATTTAGCATCATGTCTTGACCATATCACATCACAACATGCCCTGCAAAAACAAGTTAGACGTCCTCTACTTTGTTGTTGCAAGTTTTACATGGCTGCTACGGGCTGAGCAAGAACCATTCTTACCTATGCATCAAAACCACAACGATAGTTCGTCAAGTTAGTGTTGTTTTAACCTTCTCAAGGACCGGGCGTAGCCACACTCGGTTCAACTAAAGTTGGAGAAACTGACACCCGCCAGCCACGTGTGTGCAAAGAACGTCAGTAGAACCTGTCTCGCTTAAGCGTACGCGTAATGTCGGTCCAGGCCGCTTCATGCAACAATACCGCTGAACCAAAGTATGACATGCTGTTAGCAGTATGACTTGTATCGCCCACAACTCACTTGTGTTCTACTCGTGCATATAACATCTACGCATAAAACCTGGCTCTGATACCACTGTTGGGGAACGTAGTAATTTCAAAAAAATTCCTACGCACATGCATGATCATGGTGATGCATAGCAACAAGAGGGGAGAGTGTTGTCCACGTACCCTCATAGACCGAAAGTGGAAGCGTTAGCACAATGCGGTTGATGTAGTCGTACGTCTTCATGATCTGACCGGTCAAGTACCGAACGTACGGCACCACCGAGTTCAGCACACGTTCAGCTCGATGACGTCCAATGAAATCCGATCCAGCAGAGCTTTGCGGGAGAGTTCCGTCAGCACGACGGCATGATGACAGTGTTGATGATGCTACTGACGCAGGGCTTCGCCTAAGCACCGCTATGATATTACCGAGGTGGAATATGGTGGAGGGGGCACCGCACACGGCTAAGAGATCAATGAGCAATTGTTGTGTCTAGGGGTGCCCCCTGCCCCCGTATATAAAGGAGCAAGGGGGGTAGGCGGCCGGCCAGGAGGAGGGCGCGCCAAGGGGGGGAGTCCTACTCCCATGGGAGTAGGACTCCTCCTTTCCTTGTTGGAGTAGGAGAGGGGAAGGAAGGGAGAGAGAGGAGAAGGAAAGAAGTGGGGCGCCGCCCTCCCCCCTCCTTGTCCAATTCGGACTAGAGGGGGAGGGGGAGCGGACTGCCCTGGCTGCCCCTCCTCTTCTCCACTAGGGCCCATGAGGCCCAATAAAACCCCCGGGAGGGTTTCGGTAACCCCCTGGTACTCCGGTATATGTCCGAAACCTTCCGAAACCATTCCGGTGTCCGAAAATAGTCATCCAATATATAGATCTTTACGTCTCGACCATTTCGAGACTCCTCGTCATGTCCGTGATCATATCCGGGACTCCGAACTACCTTCGGTACATCAAAACACAAAAACTCATAATACCGATCGTCACCAAATTTAAGCGTGCGGACCCTACGGGTTCGAGAACTACGTAGACATGACCGAGACTCATTTCCGGTCAATAACCAATAGCTAAACTTGGATGCTCATATTGGTTCCAATATATTCTACGAAGATCTTTATCAGTCAAACCGCATAACTACATACGTTGTTCCCTTTGTCATTGGTATGTTACTTGCCCGAGATTCGATCGTCGGTATCTCAATACCTAGTTCAATCTCGTTACCGGCAAGTCTCTTTACTTGTTATGTAATGCATCATCCCAAAACTAACTCATTAGTCACATTGCTTGCAAGGCTTATAGTGATGTGTGAGGGAGTCCTGGACTAGGGGGTGTCCGGATAGCCGGACTATCATCGTCAGCCGGACTCCAAGACTACGAAGATACACGATTGAAGACTCCGTCCCGTGTCCGGATGGGACTTTCCTTGGCGTGGAAGGCAAGCTTGGCGATACGGATATGTAGATCTCCTACCATTGTAACCGACTCTGTGTAACCCTAGCCCTCTCCGGTGTCTATATAAACCGGAGGGTTTTAGTCCGTAGGACAAGACAACCATTACAACAATCATACCATAGGCTAGCTTCTAGGGTTTAGCCTCCTTGATCTCGTGGTAGATCCACTCTTGTACTACCCATATCATCAATATCAATCAAGCAGGAGTAGGGTTTTACCTCCATTGAGAGGGCCCGAACCTGGGTAAAAACATCGTGTCCCTTGTCTCCTGTTACCCTCCGCCTAGACGCACAGTTCGGGACCCCCTACCCGAGATCCGCCGGTTTTGACACCGACATTGGTGCTTTCATTGAGAACGCCCAATCTTGCCCTGCGACATCATTCATGACTCACCTCGAGTGTGCATGTACGAAGAAAGAGAAGCCGAGCTGGATCGGCAGGACAGCTTGGACGCATTGGAGGAAGAACGCGACGTCGCCAAGGCTCGTTCCGCATTCTATCAGCAGCAGGCTCGAAGATATCAAAGCAGAGAAGTACGGGCTAAGACTTACAATGTTGGCGAACTAGTTCTACGCCTGCCGGACAAGAAAAAGGACAAGCTCAAACCCAAATGGGAAGGCCCCTTCATTATCGATCAAGTCCTGACCGGCGGAGCGTACCGTCTGCGAAATGCGTCGGACAACCGACTCGAGCCGAACCCATGGAACGCAGCCCGCCTCCGAAGATTCTATGCCTAGCACCGGACTAAGAGTTAGTCCTCTTCCCCCACCCAAATTTTTACACTTCAGCTGTCTTTCGTTTCTCTTTTTTCTCTCCCCCTTTTTCATAAAAGCCCTTAAAGTCCTACTTGCGCATCGTTCACCAGCACATGTGTCTTTCCTATCCGCACTCATTATACCTGGGGGCTTCTTTCACCAGAAGCTTAATTATAAGGGCTTCATGCCCAGCACATGTGTCAAACTTCCATGTGTACCTTTTATTCACCATTATATGCATCGATATGACTTAAGTTTTGGCCAAGCTGGGTTGCCTGGCTCCTGTGCTTACCCCTACGTTCCCGATTGTTCGGCTAGGAGGTAAAGGGAGCACCTCTGTGATTGTTACTGCCGGGTCAGCCGGATGTGTACCTCAGACTGGGTGAAGCCGAAAGCTAGCGTTCTTAAGGAAATATTCGGTCGGTGACTTGAAAGATGATTTTTTACCTATTTATTTATCTGCCCCCACATGTTTTCTTGCTCTTTTCGCAGTCCGGACATGCACTTTAGGGCATGCCTCCCAGGGAAAGGAACCCTTAACGGAACTATTCTCCCTGGAAGATGTTTCTTACTAACCATGTAATATAACATAACTAGTTGGGCACTTGTCTGATAAAGCACTAATGACCCCTACGCCTTGTCTCCATGCATGCCCCGGTTGTTTCTTAACCGATAAGGTATTCGGACACACTCCGGACCCTAGGGCCCCGAGGTTGAAGCGAAAAGGTCGGCAAAGACAAACGATCTACAATCCGGCTAGAAGGCATTTTACATGTCATTTTAAAATACATTGTCAAATCGACTAACTGTATTCCTCCTCAATCCCGTCTAACAGGCTGTCTAATTTATAGTCCCGTTGGGAATATTTAGCGGCCAACTCTACTTGGCTGTACACTAAACTCATAGGGATCTCCTTCCCATCGGGCCCCACAGGTCCGACCTCGGCCATGTGGTTAGGATCCGCCTTCTTGTACCGCGTCTTCACCATTGCCCAGGCCTCCCTGGCACCTTGGCGGCAGGCTGAAATCTTCCATAAACGGAAGCACTGCCGCGCTCCCTGAAGCTTCTCCGCAAGCTCTCCAAGGCCCTCGGGTAGGGAGAGGGACGGCCATAAAGCCTGGACGACGCCGCTCATTGCCTGCCGAACTCGTTCGAGCAGTTGCACCAGCTCGGGAAGTTGATCACCCGTTGATACGGGCATGTCCTCTGCAGGGCGACCTGTGAGCACACCTACAGACATATTTTTGTCAATTGACTTCCTCGCCAAACTCTTCTTTTCAAAGGGGTTCGCTCAAGCACTTACTATAGATGCCGCGACGAAGCCGCTGATTCTCCTTCACGGAGCCGGACAGCTCGGCCCGAACACCTTTCAGCTCTTCTCCAAGCTGGGCGTGGGCATCCTGGAGCTTGTTCCTCTCCTGCTGCACCCTCGTCAGCACCCTCTCGCCAGCCTTCAGCTGGCGTAGTAATTCTTGCCTGTCCGGATCCTGTCCGGCACCACCTGGAATGTCATTGTCAGACTTACACGCACGCCGCACACTAATTATCTTTTTGAAATAATGTGTTACTAGGAGGGGTCTCTGTGCTTCCTCCGCGGCGGCTAGTGCGGCCTCAAGTTGGGCCTTGCACTCTTGTAGCTCTTGGGACAATCGGGTATTCTTCTCTGTAAGATCCTGCACACCAATTCTGTTTGTCTCTCTTAATAGATATAAGTGAAGCATGAGAGTTTAATTCTTTCTACAATATATCATGCTCTAACAAATATAAGTGAAGCAAAAGAGCATTCTACGAACATCGGTTTTCTATGTGAAGAGGAACAGGCAATCCAAACTTCAAATGATATAAGTGAAGCACATGAAGCATTCTATAAAGCCATACTCAAAAGGTATAAGTGAAGTGCAATGAGCATTCTATAAATCAACCATGGACTATCTCATACCAGCATGGTGCATGAAAGAAAATTGAAAACAAATTCACAAAAGACGCTCCAAGATTTGCACATTCACATGAACGAAACGAAGACGAAAACATACTGATACTTGTTGAAGAAAGATGGGATGCCTTCTGGGGCATCCCCAAGCTTAGCCGCTTGATTCTCCTTGAATATTTACTTGGGGTGCCTTGGGCATCCCCAAGCTTGAGGTCTTGCCTCTCCTCCTTCTTCTTATATCGAGACCTCCTCGATCTTTGATCACTTCATCCACACAAAACTCAACAGAAAGCTCGGTAAGATCTGTTTGTATAATAAAGCAAATCACTAATCTAAGTACTGTTGCAAACCCATTCATATTTTTTTTGAATTTTATCTATGGTAATATAACTTTTCCATGGCTTATACCACCGATAGAATCTATAGGTTCATCAAAACAAGCAAAACAATGCATCAAAAACAGAATCTGTCTTAAACAGGACAGTCTGTAGAAATTTGAACATCTACCATACTTTTGGTAGTCCAAAAATTCTGAAAAAGTTAGCAAAAATTAACATTTTTTATAGCAAGACTTTGCAAAAAGTTTCAGAAGCTTTGGATGTTCCAGTAGAAAATGTAAAATCGCGCACTACAGCCAAAGTTTCTGTTACTGCACCGCACATACCAACAAGCAACCTAAACATCCTAAAGGCCAATCTTGGCACATTATTTTTATAATACAATGGATTTGTACAAGGGGATAATTATTTTTGTTGAAAAGTTTATGTAATTCAAGATTCCAAAGTTTCCATGGGCATGAACAAAGTTCAAGGCATGCTCCCGCTTCCACGGTGCTCATCCATCTCACTTTCACTTTTCTTTTTCTGAAGTTTTAAGTTTCCCGCTTTATTTTTTTGTTTTTAAACTTTATAAAAGCACTCAACAGAAATAAATGACTCTCTAAAACTTCCGGGTTGTCTCCCTGGCAGCGCTTTCTTTAAAGCCGTTATGCTAGGCATATAGTGCCCAAGTAATGAATCCACCCGGATCCCAAGGTAAATCAAAGCCAATTTTAAATAGCAAAGATTTGGCATTTAGTAGTGAGAAAAAAGAAACATATATCAAGTAGGACAAAGTCTAACTCTCTTCCTATACATCGGCATGTCATAAATGAACAATTCATGCACATCAAGTAAAGGCCAATACATAACATAAGCAGTTTTTTGCAATTTTATCGTGTTGGAAACATAAAGAGCTGGAGATGTAGTTCCTATCTCATAATAATTGCAAGTAGGAGCAGCAAGCACATGCATATTATATTCATCAAAATCATCATGTGTAACGGCAAAATGCAAGCCATCAATGTAATCCTTAATAAGATCAAACTTCTCTAATATAGTGTAGTTGGGAGAATTCAAAAAGATAATAGGACTATCATGTGTGGGTGTAATAGCAATAATTTCATCCTTGACATAAGGAACTATAGCAACTTCATCGTAGGCATAATTCATATTGGCATATTGGCCACAAGCATAGCAAGCATCAAGTTCATCAAAAAGGG
Organism: Triticum aestivum; assembly: GCF_018294505.1. Lineage (NCBI taxonomy): Eukaryota > Viridiplantae > Streptophyta > Magnoliopsida > Poales > Poaceae > Triticum > Triticum aestivum. The sequence goes on from NC_057801.1 coordinate 474,312,824, forward strand.
ATATTTCAAATGAATCAATGGGGTCATAGAAATCATCATAGCCTTCATCCTTAGGTAAGAACGAAGGGAAATTAAACAATGTATGAGTTGAAGAGTTACTCTCATTAGAAGGTGAGCACGGGTAGCTAATCCGCTATTCCTCCTTTTGTTCTTCGCTCTCCTCATCATCTTTTTCATCCAATGAGCACACAGCTTCATCAATTCCTTCTTCCATAGACTCCCGTAAAATATTAGTCTCTTCTCGGACAGCGGAGATTTTCTCAATAAATGCATCAATATCGGAATTGTATTTCTAATTATCATAGCAATATTTAAGGATGGCAAAATTTTCAGGTCTATAAACATCATCATCAAAAGCTTCATACTTTAAAAACAAAGATTCAACTTCATAAGCACCCTTAAAAGCAACAAATTCTTCTATTTGCTCCACACCATAATAATCATATCTACCATTGGCATAAGAAGCCAAGGCTTCACTATCATTAAATTTGCATGAAAAGGGAAGGTGTGGAGCATTCATCCTAGATCAACAAGTATAATCATATCTCTGGCATAAATTCCAAGCATACCAATGCAACATATCAATTTGATCCCATAGCACTTTCCCTTTTGTGTCAGGTGATAATCCCTAAAGTATTGACAGTTGATCCAACGTGTCTCCCATTATCATGTTGAATGGGGTTTTCTCAGGATGATCAAAGTAGTGCAAATATTTTTTCACATAATGAGCATCGAGGGTTTTAGGAGGTTCCCCATCTCCATGAGTAGCAAGTACACCTAATTTTTTTGGTGTTTCGTGTTCCATATCCATAACTAAAGATAGAGAACAACTTAGAACAGAAAATAAAAACTACTTAGTGATAAAGAAAACAAGCACACACAAGAATATTCACCCCCACGCTATTGCTCCCTGGCAACGACGCCAGAAAAAGATCTTGATAACCCACAAGTATAGGCGATCATTTGTAGCCTTCTTCGATAAATAAGAGTGTCGAACCCAATGAGTAGCTAAAGGCAGAACAAATATTCCCTCAAGTTCTATCGACCACCTATACAACTCTATGCACACTTGACGTTTGCTTTACCTAGAACAATAATAAAAATATTTGCGAGAATAAAACTACAAGTACTTTGCGAGAATAAAACTATGAATAAAATGCAAGGTAGTAAAAGTGGATTGCTTTTGTCAACGAGAAAGTCATTTGTCCCTAGGCAATCGATAACAAGTACCGGTAATCATTCTTGCAATTTTATATGAGGGAGAGGCATGAGCTAACATACTTTGTCTACTTGGATCATATGCACTTATGATTGGAACTCTAGCAAGCCTCCGCAACTACTAAAGATCATTAAGGTCGTGAAACCCAACCATAGCATTAAGTATCAAGTCCTCTTTACTCCCATACGTCATACCCCACTTACTCGGGTCTAAGCTTCTGTCACTCTCGCAACCCACCATAAGCAAACCATGAACATATTACAACACCCTATAGCGGGGGGCCCTCACATTTGCGCGAGAACGGAGGGAACCATAGGATAGCACCATAAATAAAATATACAATCATACCAACAAAGATCACAATTAACCAACAGGACAAAACATATCTACTCAAACATCATAGGATAAACATAGATCATTGTAAAATGATATATGGAGTTGAGCACCATGTTTAAGTAGATATTACAGCGGGGAGAAGGGGTGTTACACCGCTGCATAGAGGGGGAGAGAGTTGGTGTTTACGGTAGCAAGATTGTTGATGTAGATCGATGTCACGATCCTTGCCCCAGCAGCACTCCGGTGCCACTGAGAGAGAGGGGGAGAGAGCCCCCTCCTTCTTCTTCTTCCTTGGCCTCCCTCCTAGATTGGAGGAGGATTCCCCCTCTGCTCCATGGCCTCCATGGCGGCAGAGGGACAGGAGCCCCTCCGAGATTGGATCTCCCTCTCAGTTCTCTTCTGTTTCGCGCCCCCCACATCTGGCCCTTCACAGTTTCTTAAATTCTAGGAGATCCGTAACTCCGATTGCACTAAAATTTCTACACGATTTTTTTAATAAATTACCTTTCTTGCACCAGAAGAAGGGCTCCAACCGATGTTTGAGGAGGGCATGATACACCAGGGCACGCCTGGGCCGCCAGGCATGCCCCGGTGGGTTGTGCTCACTGTGGGCCTCCGTTTGCGTTGATTCCACCTCCCAAAAATCACATAAATTCCAAAATAATTCTCCATAGATTTTCATTGCTTTTGGAGTTCGTTTGATATGGATTTTCTACAGTACATAAAACAGGAACTGGCACTGGGCACTCGATTAATAGGTTAGTCCAATAAATCATATAAAAAGTTGCCAAAATTATGTGAAAGTTGAATAATATTGGCATAAAACAATCAAAAATTATAGATACAACGGAGATGTATCAATACACAACCCCGGTTTTAGCCAAGAAATTGTTTCATACTTTAGTATTCTCAAACCTTTTCAACTTTCACGCAGTACATGAGCATGAGCCATGGACATAGCATTATAGGTGGAATAGAATATGGTGGTTGTGGAGAATACAAAAAAGAAGGAGATAGCCTCACATCAACTAGGCATATCAACAGGCTATGGAGATGCCCATCAATAGATATCAATGTGAGTGAGTAGGGGTTGCCATGCAACGGGTGCACTACAGCTATAACTTTATGAAAGCTCAACAAGAAACTAAGTGGGTGTGCATCCAACTTTCTTGCTCATGAAGACCTAGGGCATTTGAGGAAGCCCATCATTGGAATATACAAGCCAAGTTCTATAATGAAAAATTCCCACTAGTATATGAAAGTGACAAAATAGGAGACTCTCTATCATGAAGATCATGGTGCTACTTTGAAGCACGAGTGTGGAAAAAGGATAGTAACATTGTCCCTTCTCTCTTTTCTCTCTCTTTTTTTTGATTGGATTCTTTGGCCTCCTTTTTTTATTTGGGATCCTTTAGCCTCTTTTATTTTGATTTTCTCACATGGTACAATGCTCTAATAATGAAGATCATCACACTTTTATTTACTTACGACTCAAGAATTACAACTCAATACTAGAACAAAATATGACTCTATATGAGTGCCTCCGGTGGTATATCGGGATGTGAAATGACTCAAGAGTGACATGTATGAAAGAATTATGAATGGTGGCTTTTCCACAAATACTATGTCAACTACATGATCATGTAAAGCAATAGGACAATGATGAAGCATGTCATAATAAACAGAACAGTGGAAAGTTGCATGGCAATATATCTTAGAATGGATATGGAAATGCCATAGGTAGGTATGGTGGCTACTTTGAGGAAGGTATATGGTGGGTGTATGGCATCGGCAAAAGTTGCGCAGTACTAGAGAGGCTAGCAATAGTGGAAGGGTGAGAGTGCGTACAATCCATGGACTCAACATTAGTCATAAAGAACTCACATACTTATTGCAAAAATATATTAGTCATCAAAACAAGGTACTATGCGCATGCTCCTAGGGGAAGGGTTGGTAGGAGTTAACCATCGCATGATCCCGACCTCCACCCAAAGGATGACAATCAATAAATAAATCATGCTCCAACTTTGTTACATAACGGTTCACCATACATGCATGCTACGGGAATCACAAACGTTAACACAAGTATTATTCCCAATCCACAATTACTCACTAGCATGACTCTACTATTACCATCCTCATATCTCAAAACAATCATAAGGAATCAAACTTCTCATAGTATTCAATGCACTTTATATGAAAGTTTTTATTATACCCCTCTTGGATGCTTATCATATTAGGACTAAATTCATAATCTAAGCAAATTACCATGCTGTTTAGAGATACTCTCAAAATAATATAAGTGAAGCATGAGAGTTCAAAAATTTCTATAAAATAAAGCCATCATCATGCTCTAAAAAGATATAAGTGAAGCACTAGAGCAAAATTGCCTAGCTCAAAAGATATAAGTGAAGCACATAGAGTATTCTAATAAATCATGATTCATGCGTGTCCCTCTCAAAAGATGTGTACAGCAAGGATGATTGTGTCAAACTAAAAAGAAAAGACTCATATCATACAAGACGCTCCAAGAAAAACACATATCATGTGGTGAATAAAAATATAGCCTCAAGTAAAGTTACCGATAGACAAAGACGAAAGAGGGGATGCCTTCCGGGGCATCCCCAAGCTTAGGCTCTTGGTAGTCCTTGAATATTACCTTGGGGTTCCTTGGACATCCCCAAGCTTAGGCTCTTTCCACTCCTTATTCATTAGTCCATCAAATCTTTACCCAAAACATGAAAACTTCACAACACAAAACTCAATAGAAAATCTTATGAGATCCATTAGTATAAGAAAGCAAATCACCACTATATGGTACTGTTCTGAACTCATTATCTATTTACGTTGGTGTAATATCTACTGTATCCCAACATCTCCATGTTCATACCCCCAATAGTACCCATAGATTCATCAAAATAAGCAAACAACACAAAGAAAATGAAATCTGTCAAAAATAGAACAGTCCGTAGTAATCTGAAAACTTTGAATACTTCTGTAACTCCAAAAATTCTGAAAAATTAGGACAGTCTTGGCTTCTTATGCTAATGGTATATATGATTACTATGATGTGGAGCGAATTGAAAAATTCATTGCATTTAAGGGTGCTTATGAAATTGATTCTTTGTTTGAAAAGTGTGAAAATCTTGATGATGCTGTTTACAGACCTAAAAATTATGCTATACTTAAATATTGCTATGAGAATTATGAATATAATACTGATACTGATGAGTTTATTGAGAAAGTGTCCGCTGTCCAAGAAGATACTAATATTTTGCAGGAATCTATGGAACAAGAAATTGATGACACTGTGAGCTCATTAGATGAAAAAGATGAGGAGGAGAGCGAAGAACAAAGGGAGGAAGAGCGGATTGATCACACGTGCCCACCTTCTAATGAGAGTAACTCTTCAACTCATACATTGTTTAATTTCCCTTCGTGCTTACCAAAGGATGATTGCTATGATAATTACCATGATCCCTTGGATTCATTTGAAATATCCCTTTTTGATGAAATTGATGCTTGTTATGCTTGTGGCCATGATGCCAATATGAATTATGCTTACGGATGAACTTTCTATAGTTCCTTATGTTAAGAACGAATTTTTTACTATTGCACTCACGCATGATAGTCATTTTATCTTTTCGAATTCTCCCAACTACACTATACCAAAAAAGTTTGCACTTATTAAGGATTATATTGATGGGTTGCGTTTTACCATTACACATGTTGATTTTGATAGATATAATATGCTTGTGCTTGCTGCTCCTACTTGCAATTATTATGAGAGAGGAACTACATCTCCGCCTCTCTATGTTTCCAATACGATAAAATTGCAAGAAATTGTTTATGCTATGTATTGGCCTTTACTTGATGTGCACGAATTGTTCTTTTATGACATGCCGATGCATAGGAAGAGAGTTAGACTTCATCATTGCATGATATATGTTCCTTTGTGCTCACTACTAAATTATAAATCATTGTTAATTAAAATTGGCTTTGATATACCTTCGGATCTGGGTGGATCAATTACTTGAGCACTTTATGCCTAGCTTAATGGCTTTAAAGAAAGCGCTGCCAGGTAGACAACCCAGAAATTTTAGAGAGTCATTTTATTCTGTTGAGTGTTTTTAAAAGGTTTAAAAACAAAAACAAAGTGGGGAACCTAAAAAATTTCAAAAATAAAAGTGAAAGTAAGAAGGACGAGCACCAGTGAAGTGGGGGAACTCCTTGAACTTTGTTCATGCCCATGGAATCTTTGCAAATCTTGAATTACAGAAACTTTTCAACAAAAATAATTACCCCCTTTGTACAAATCCATTGTATTGTAAAAATAATGTGCCAAGATTTGCCTTTAGGATGATTAGATTGCTTGTGTTGTTTTGTGCAGTGCAAAAACAGAAACTTCGG